>NW_027040351.1:183273-188273 GCF_034236695.1 Oncorhynchus nerka
CATTTAACATTTACATTTAAGTCATTTAGCAGACGCTCTTATCCAGAGCGACTTACAAATTGGTGCATTCACCTTATGACCTCCAGTGGAACAGTAGTGCATCTAAATCTTTTCAGGGGAGGGGGTGAGAGGGATTACTTTATCCTATCCTAGGTATTCCTTAAAGAGGTGGGGTTTCAGGTGTCTCCGGAAGGTGGTGATTGACTCCGCTGTCCTGGCGTCGTGAGGGAGTTTGTTCCACCATTGGGGGCCAGAGCAGCGAACAGTTTTGACTGGGCTGAGCGGGAACTGTACTTCCTCAGTGGTAGGGAGGCGAGCAGGCCAGAGGTGGATGAACGCAGTGCCCTTGTTTGGGTGTAGGGCCTGATCAGAGCCTGGAGGTACTGAGGTGCCGTTCCCTCACAGCTCCGTGAGGCAAGCACCATGGTCTTGTAGCGGATGCGAGCTTCAACTGGAAGCCAGTGGAGGGAGCGGAGGAGCGGGGTGACGTGAGAGAACTTGGGAAGGTTGAACACCAGACGGGCTGCGGCGTTCTGGATGAGTTGTAGGGGTTTAATGGCACAGGCAGGGAGCCCAGCCAACAGCGAGTTGCAGTAATCCAGACGGGAGATGACAAGTGCCTGGATTAGGACCTGCGCCGCTTCCTGTGTGAGGCAGGGTCGTACTCTGCGGATGTTGTAGAGCATGAACCTACAGGAACGGGCCACCGCCTTGATGTTAGTTGAGAACGACAGGGTGTTGTCCAGGATCACGCCAAGGTTCTTAGCGCTCTGGGAGGAGGACACAATGGAGTTGTCAACCGTGATGGCGAGATCATGGAACGGGCAGTCCTTCCCCGGGAGGAAGAGCAGCTCCGTCTTGCTGAGGTTCAGCTTGAGGTGGTAATCCGTCATCCACACGGATATGTCTGCCAGACATGCAGAGATGCGATTCGCCACCTGGTCATCAGAAGGGGGAAAGGAGAAGATTAATTGTGTGTCGTCTGCATAGCAATGATAGGAGAGACCATGTGAGGTTATGACAGAGCCAAGTGACTTGGTGTATAGCGAGAATAGGAGAGGGCCTAGAACAGAGCCCTGGGGGACACCAGTGGTGAGAGCACGTGGTGTGGAGACGGATTCTCGCCACGCCACCTGGTAGGAGCGACCTGTCAGGTAGGACGCAATCCAAGCGTGGGCCGCGCCGGAGATGCCCAACTCGGAGAGGGTGGAGAGGAGGATCTGATGGTTCACAGTATCGAAGGCAGCCGATAGGTCTAGAAGGATGAGAGCAGAGGAGAGAGAGTTAGCTTTAGCAGTGCGGAGCGCCTCCGTGATACAGAGAAGAGCAGTCTCAGTTGAATGACTAGTCTTGAAACCTGACTGATTTGGATCAAGAAGGTCATTCTGAGAGAGATAGCGGGAGAGCTGGCCAAGGACGGCACGTTCAAGAGTTTTGGAGAGAAAAGAAAGAAGGGATACTGGTCTGTAGTTGTTGACATCGGAGGGATCGAGTGTAGGTTTTTTCAGAAGGGGTGCCCTTCCAGTGTGGTCATGGCAATGCCCCTGCTTATCTCAAAGAACAGAGAGAGACAGAGAAAGAGACAGGAAGAGACAGGGAGAAACAGAGAGAGACAGAGAGAGAGACGCTACGAAAGGTTTGCGTTGCTCAATGACCCCCGCCTCGACGATCACTGTGACAAAAGACAAACAAGATGGAGGCGTTCTGATCACATCTCACCTCTAGTGCTGGATGCTAACATGGAAGGTCAAAGTGACTGGGGTTGATGGATCGGCTGACTAGCGGTAGCATGTAGCGGGATCCAGTCAAACCCCTCTGTGTTTCTGTAACTGTGGCACAGATGTGATGCCTGTAACACGGTCTCCAGGTTCCCAGATGTGATGCCTGTGAACACGGTCTCCAGGTTCCCAGATGTGATGCCTGTAACATGGTCTCCAGGTTCCCAGATGTGATGGCTGTGACATGGTCTCCAGGTTCCCAGATGTGATGGCTGTGACATGGTCTCCAGGTTCCCAGATGTGACATGGTCTCCAGGTTCCCAGATGTGATGTCTGTGACATGGTCTCCAGGTTCCCAGATGTGATGTCTGTGACATGGTCTCCAGGTTCCCAGATGTGACATGGTCTCCAGGTTCCCAGATGTGATGTCTGTGACATGGTCTCCAGGTTCCCAGATGTGACATGGTCTCCAGGTTCCCAGATGTGACATGGTCTCCAGGTTCCCAGATGTGACATGGTCTCCAGGTTCCCAGATGTGATGGCTGTAACATGGTCTCCAGGTTCCCAGATGTGATGTCTGTGACATGGTCTCCAGGTTCCCAGATGTGATGTCTGTAACACGGTCGCCAGATTTCTTTGCTTGGTCAAATCCTCTCTGGTCAATAGTTGGCATGACAATGACCGTAGGGTTTGGTGATACAACACAAACTGATCTGGGACCAGGCTAGTTGGAATGACAACGACTGTAGGGTTTGGTAATACAACACAAACTGATCTGGGAACAGGCTAGTTGAATGACAATGACCGCAGGGTTTGGTGATACAACACAAAACTGATCTGGGACCAGGCTAGTTGGAATGACAACGACCGTAGGGTTTGGCAATACAACACAAACTGGATCTGGGAACAGGCTAGTTGGAATGACGACCGTAGGTTTCTGCAATACAACACAAAACTGATCTGGGACCAGGCTAGTTGGAACGACAACGACCGTAGCGTTTGGTAATACAACACAAATACAACATAAACTGATCTGGGACCAGGCTAGTTGGAATGACAATACAACATCTCTCTGCTTTAGATCGGGTTTAGATCAGAGGGGTGAGTGTGAATGGGACCAGGCCTTTTCACTTCAGGTCACCCAGGCACCCCTCCTGTGTGTATGTGAAGCAGGTTAGCGGCGTAGAGAGAGGCCGATGTGCTCTGCTCTCACCGTTGCTAAGCGCCACTATTTATAGGTCTGTTTGGAATGTCAGGCATCTCTGTATGTTCCATTAACAAAATACAGGCTCATATGGCTGTGTGTGTGTGTGTGTGTGTGTGTGTGTGTGTGTGTGTGTGTGTGTGTGTGTGTGTGTGTGTGTGTGTGTGTGTGTGTGTGTGCGCGCGCGTGTGTGTGTGTGTGTATGTGCGTGTGTGTGTGTGTGCGTGTGTGTGTGTGGACTCAACGTCTCATCCTAACACAAGGTTATTTCTGAGGAGAACCACACTGTATCCTTCTAAAAGGTATTGCCTTTCTCCTGTCTGTACAGTCTGTTCCTCAGAGGCTGTGTGGCCCAGGGGTTGTAGCATTTCTTCTCTTAGACCGATCTATACCCCTCTTCCCTCCTTCTTCGTCTTCCTCCCTCCCCACTACCCTGAGAGCCCCATAAAACAGAATGATGCAGTCTCTAAAATATGGGAACTGTGGCACAACATTCATTACAGTGCATTTTCCTCACCACTCTATCTCCACCTCTTCACCCTCCTCCTGTTCTCTCTGTCTCTGTCTCTGTCTCTCTATATGTGTGTGTCATAGTGTAATAATATGTATGTATGTAATATATTAATGTAATATGTATAAATATGTATGTATGCTAATAATATGTATGTATATGTATAAATAATAAATATGTAAATATGTAAATAATAATAAATATGTAATAAAAAAATAATAATAATAATATGTATATATATAATAATATATGTATATGGATGAAATATGGTGAAACAGGTTCAATTCCATCTATTATTGTTATTGGTCTGTCTCTCTCCATCTCTGATGAGGCCACAAAGTGATGTGAGATGAGAAGCAGCGCACCACAACTGACCAAGAAAGGGATCTGACATGACAATCTCAATAACACACATCTCAGGAGGCCCTTCTATTATTTTCACTCCACTTCTTCTTCTTCCCTCCTCTCTCTTCCTCCCTCTTCTCTCCTCCTCTTCTTTTCTCTTTCCCTCCTTTTCTCTAAAATCTCCTCTTCTCCGTCCCTTTTCTCCTCCTCTTCTCCTCTTCTCTCTTTCTCTTCTCTCCCTCCTCTCCTCTCCCTCTTCTCTTCTCTCCCTCCTCTTCTCTTCTCTCCGTCCTCTTCTCTTCCCTCCCTCCTCTTCTCTTCTCTTCTCTCCCTCCTCTTCTCTTCTCTCCCTCCTCTTCTCTTCTCTCCCTCCTCTTCTCTTCTCTCCCTCCTCTCCTCTCCCTCTTCTCTTCTCTCCCTCCTCTTCTCTTCTCTCCGTCCTCTTCTCTTCCCTCCCTCCTCTTCTCTTCTCTCCCTCCTCTTCTCTTCTCTCCCTCCTCTTCTCTTCTCTCCCTCCTCTTCTCTTCTCTTCCCTCCTCTTCTCTCTCTTTTCTTCCCTCCTCTTCTCTTCCTTCCTCTTCCCTCCTATTCTCTCTTCCCTCCTCTTCTCCCTTCTCTTCCTTCCTCTTCCCTTTCCTCTTTTCTCTTCTCTTCTCTTCTCTTCTCTTCCCTCCTCTTCTCTTCTCTTCCCTCCTCTTCTCTCTCTTTTCTTCCCTCCTCTTCTCTTCTCTTCCTTCCTCTTCCCTCCTATTCTCTCTCTTCCCTCCTCTTCTCCCTTTTCCTTCCTCTTCCCTCCTATTCTCTCTTCCCTCCTCTTCTCCCTTCTCTTCCTTCCTCTTCCCTTTCCTCTCTTCTCTTCTCTTCTCTTCTCTTCTCTTCTCTCCTCTTCCCTTTCCTCTCTTCTCTTCCCTTCCCTCCTCTTCTCTCTCTTCCCTCCTCTTCTCTTCTCTCCCATCTGTTCTCTTCTCTCTCTTCCCTCCTCTTCTCTCTCTTTCCTCTCTTCTCTTCCCTCCTCTTCTCTTTCCTCTCTTCTCTTCCCTCCTCTTCTCTTTCCTCTCTTCTATTCCCTCCTCTTCTCTTCCCTCCTCTTCTCTTTCCTCTCTTCTATTCCCTCCTCTTCTCTTTCCTTTCTTCTCTTCCCTTCCATCGCTCCAAACACATTCATATGGAATTAATACAACTGAATCTCCTGTCCCACTTGACATAACTATCTCCAGATAAA
>NW_027040351.1:193273-199455 GCF_034236695.1 Oncorhynchus nerka
TGTGTGTGTGTGTGTGTGTGTGTGTGTGTGTCTGTTCTGTCTGTGAATGTGTAAAATGTTATTGGTGCTTTATGATGTACCTGAAAGAGACCGCCCCTCTGCCCTCCCTGTCCTCTGTCCCTCCTCTCCCATCTGCCTCCCTCGCCTCCTCTCCCTCTGTCCTTCCTCTCCCATCAGTCTCCTCTCTCTCCTCTCCTTCTCTTCCTCTCTTCCTCTCCCTCCTCTCCTCCAGTCCAGTCTTTGGGGAGTCAGCTGGATATTTTTAGAGGCTAAAAAGTCCATCAGGATCAGGGTGACCCAAATAACATTCCCATACAGCAGTCTGTCACTGTACCCTGCTGTTTATCTCCTAGCAGCCTGTCTCTATACCCCGTTGTTTACTTCCTAGCAGCCTGTCCTATACCCTGCTGTTTATCTCCTAGCAGCCTGTTACTATACCCTGCTGTGTATCTCCTAGCAGCATGTCACTATACCCTGCTGTTTATCTCCTAGCAGCCTGTTACTATACCCGCTGTTTATCTCCTAGCAGCCTGTCACTATACCCTGCTGTGTATCTCCTAGTAGCCTGTCTGTACACCTGCTGTACCCAGGTTGGGCTACAGCTCTGTATGTGACTCCAGGCTCCCCCACCAGAGATATGCCACCCTGCTTGCCTGGCACACAGAATGCACAGCACCCAGCTCACAGGATCTAGCACACGGAGCAGTGTGGAGGAGCGTCCTGATCCTGGAGTTCTGCATGGTGGTCATGTGACCTCCACATTCTGTAAACATGCCTCATGTTCCCACCTTGAGTGTGTGTGTGGTGCTGCCTGCAGCCCTATCAGACATTGTCCCTGGTCGCTTGGTTGAGTGGAATCTCCCTTTTAAGGATAATCAAAAATCTATGTCACACGAGGCTGTGCAATTATGTCCCGTGCCCCTGTTGGAGCGAAGACAACACCCTCTGAGGTCCGGCTGGATAATTATCAGAACCAGAGAGCAAGAAAACTGATACTGTGTATCAGTAGTGTGTATCAGTAGTGTGTATCAGTAGTCGTGTATATCAGTAGTGTGTATCAGTAGTGTGTGTGAATCTCTAGGTTATACTGCTATGTGTTGTGATAGTGTGTTGTAGGGAACAGTAACGTGCTTTGACAGTTGTGTCTCATTGGTTCTTCATGGATACAGCCAGGTCCATCATCCTCTACCTCTCTCCTTCATATTCTCCCTCCCATCCCTACATCTCTACCTCTCTCCTTCCTATTCTCCCTCCCATCCCTACATCTCTACCTCTCTCCTTCCTATTCTTCCTCCCATCCCTACATCTCTCTTCCTCTCTCCTTCCTATTCTCCCTCCCATCCCTACATCTCTCTACCTCTCTCCTTCCTATTCTCCCTCCCATCCCTGTCTCTCTACCTCTCTCCTTCCTATTCTCCCTCCCATCCCTACATCTCTACCTCTCTCCTTCCTATTCTCCCTCCCATCCCTACATCTCTCTACCTCTCTCCTTCCTATTCTCCCTCCCATCCCTACATCTCTACCTCTCTCCTTCCTATTCTCCCTCCCATCCCTACATCTCTACCTCTCTCCTTCCTATTCTCCCTCCCATCCCTACATCTCTACCTCTCTCCTTCCTATTCTCCCTCCCATCCCTACATCTCTCTATCTCTCTCCTTCCTATTCTCCCTCCCATCCCTGTCTCTCTACCTCTCTCCTTCCTATTCTCCCTCCCATCCTTAAGTCACTCTACCCTCTCTCTCTCTCTCCCTCTCCTCTCTCTCGCTCTCTCCCCTCAATCTCTCTCCCTCCTCTCTCTCTCTCTCTCTCTCTCTCTCTCTCGCTCCCTCTCCCTCCCATCTCTCTCCCCCTCTCCCTCCCCCTCTCCACCCCACCTCTCTTCCTCTCACCTCAGCTCTGAAGGGTTTAGTGTTTAGCATCACAACATGCTACATATTATGGAAATGAAGACCTTTACACATACACACACACACACACACACACACATAGACACAATGCCTCCGGTCGTGTCTTTGGCTATGCCGGATTAAGTGATATGACATGCTATTCTATAAAATTATTTCTCCGTAATTAATATTACCTGATTGAGCTAATCATGTAAATGTAATTAACTAGAGAGTCGGGGCACCACAAAATAATATTTATAGAGCTGTTATCTTCCGAGTAAACTCTTAAAGACCTAGTCATATTTTACATCAATAGCAGTCAATATTAATCGTTATCATCATTAATTCTGTCTCATCTGAAAGTTGTAAATTCTTGGTTATCTGCACGAACCCTGGCAAACAAGTTGAATCAGCAATACAAAATTGGGTTGAATTATTTATTCACTAAATACCTAACTAATCACACAGAATTACTCATACACATAATTAAATCATAACTTGATTACAAAGGAAAATGTCCCTAGCGTGCGGAACAGATATGACAGCTTGTTACACAAAAGAAAAGGGGCTGGGTTAGAGTGAAAGAGCGGGAAGACTGAGGGACAAAGGGAGAAGCTGTGCTATCGTAAATACAGTAACTTATGCATTCTAAATTACCGCCCATTTGGAAAAGGAAAATGCAATAAATATTTACTCTGAGCTGTGCTTCGGTAGGTTGGTGTTAGATGGAAGGCCGCGTTGCCCAACCAAGTCCTTTGAAGAATGTCTCTGCTGGTAAATTGGATACGTTGTAGTAACGTCGTTGTGTGGAAGATGGGATACTCTGTCTGTTCCTTCCTAACCTGCGTTTGCAGCTGCTGTTGCTAACTCAACGGCTAGGAGGTGTCACTTCTGTAGTGAATAAGAGTTCAAAGTTCATTCCATTCACAACCAAAGCTCACGCTGATGTTGGCTTCGTTCTGTAGTTATTATCTGAACCATTCTAACATAGGACTGGCGTCCTCACATCCTCAGAACAGGAGGTTAAATTGTCGTCAAGCTTTATATAGGAAGGGAGAGGAGGGCGTGTTTGAAACGTTTTATAACCCATGTCCCTTCACAGGGGCGGGCCACTGACTGAGCAGAGGCCTAAACTTATGAAAACCCAAATCTCACATTTTAGAAGCTAAAATCACATTTCATCCCATCACGAATCATTTCATATTCAAACATTTAAATTGAACAACAATTCCATGTGAATCCGATAACTCTGATGTGTAGACTTTCCACTGTAGAGTTTGTCATCTTCTCATTGATGAGAATGTCTCAGATGACAACCGAACCGTCATCATATTCATTAAGTACCACCGCATATGTTCAATTGGTCGGATTACCAGAATATAGTTCATTTCCCCCCACCTTCTGATGTTCCCAGAATCTCTATGTTAACCAAGGGGTTTTCAAATGCAACATTAGTAGGGTAGAGAGAGGAAAAAGGGGGGAAGAGGTATTTATGACTGTCATAAACCTACCCCCAGGCCAGCGTCATGACACTCCTCAGTCCCTGCTGTGTAGCAGCGTTCTAGACCCTTCCTCCTGAATAACAGAAGCATCATTCTCAGAGTGGATTAACCTCTGACTAAACTGTTACTCCATGTTGGCTCTTCACACGGCTGCCTGTCACCCCCACTGTAGGGCATTCTGAAGCAGCTTCCTAAGACTCCATGTTGGCTCTTCACACTGCTGCCTGTCACCCCCACTGTAGGGTATTCTGAAGCAGCTTCCTAAGACTCCATGTTGGCTCTTCACACTGCTGCCTGTCACCCCCACTGTAGGGCATTCTGAAGCAGCTTCCTAAGACTCCATGTTGGCTCTTCACACTGCTGCCTGTCACCCCCACTGTAGGGTATTCTGAAGCAGCTTCCTAAGACTCCATGTTGGCTCTTCACACTGCTGCCTGTCACCCCCCACTGTAGGGCATTCTGAAGCAGCTTCCTAAGACTCCATGTTGGCTCTTCACACTGCTGCCTGTCACCCCCACTGTAGGGCATTCTGAAGCAGCTTCCTAAGACTCCATGTTGGCTCTTCACACTGCTGCCTGTCACCCCCACTGTAGGGTATTCTGAAGCAGCTTCCTAAGACTGCATGTTGGCTCTTCACACTGCTACCTGTCACCCCCACTGTGGGGCATTCTGAAGCAGCTTCCTAAGACTCCATGTTGGCTCTTCACACTGCTGCCTGTCACCCCCACTGTAGGGCATTCTGAAGCAGCTTCCTAAGACTCCATGTTGGCTCTTCACACTGCTGCCTGTCACCCCCACTGTAGGGCATTCTGAAGCAGCTTCCTAAGACTCCATGTTGGCTCTTCACACTGCTGCCTGTCACCCCCCACTGTAGGGCATTCTGAAGCAGCTTCCTAAGACTCCATGTTGGCTCTTCACACTGCTGCCTGTCACCCCCACTGTGGGGCATTCTGAAGCAGCTTCCTAAGACTCCATGTTGGCTCTTCACACTGCTGCCTGTCACCCCCACTGTAGGGTATTCTGAAGCAGCTTCCTAAGACTCCATGTTGGCTCTTCACACTGCTGCCTGTCACCCCCCACTGTAGGGCATTCTGAAGCAGCTTCCTAAGACTCCATGTTGGCTCTTCACACTGCTGCCTGTCACCCCCCACTGTAGGGCATTCTGAAGCAGCTTCCTAAGACTCCATGTTGGCTCTTCACACTGCTGCCTGTCACCCCCACTGTGGGGCATTCTGAAGCAGCTTCCTAAGACTCCATGTTGGCTCTTCACACTGCTGCCTGTCACCCCCACTGTAGGGTATTCTGAAGCAGCTTCCTAAGACTCCATGTTGGCTCTTCACACTGCTGCCTGTCACCCCCACTGTAGGGCATTCTGAAGCAGCTTCCTAAGACTCCATGTTGGCTCTTCACACTGCTGCCTGTCACCCCCCACTGTAGGGCATTCTGAAGCAGCTTCCTAAGACTCCATGTTGGCTCTTCACACTGCTGCCTGTCACCCCCACTGTAGGGTATTCTGAAGCAGCTTCCTAAGACTCCATGTTGGCTCTTCACACTGCTACCTGTCACTCCCACTGTAGGGCATTCTGAAGCAGCTTCCTAAGACTCCATGTTGGCTCTTCACACTGCTGCCTGTCACCCCCACTGTAGGGCATTCTGAAGCAGCTTCCTAAGACTCCATGTTGGCTCTTCACACTGCTGCCTGTCACCCCCACTGTAGGGCATTCTGAAGCAGCTTCCTAAGACTCCATGTTGGCTCTTCACACTGCTGCCTGTCACCCCCCACTGTAGGGCATGTTGGATCTGTAGGACATTATTAATGATCAGCTGTGTCACATCCGGCCATGATTGGGAGTCTCATAGGTCGGCGCACAATTGGCCCAGCGTCGTCCGGATTTGGCCGGGGTAGGCCGTTATTCTGAATAAAAATGTGTTCTTGTTAAATAAAGGTTAAATAAAATAAACACAAATATACAAAAATATATGCCATGATGGACACTAAGCTAGCATGTGTGCTAACGATGTGTTTGCATCAGAATGAAAACAGTGTGTACACATTCTACAGTACCCTGGCAGCACAGAGCTGCTTAGGTAGCACGGGCTAATGACTGGTTTACATGGGACAGACATAGTACACACACACACACACACACACACACACACACACATTAGCTAGTTATCATTTATTTAGACAATACATTGAGTTGCCCTGATCAATACTCTAGTAGTTTAATGTTGTGTATAACCCCACTCCTCCTGTCTGGTGATTATTGGCTGCTGAGACAGAGAGCTAGCTGCTCATTAGGCCTGTGTGTAACGATGCCAGGTCTGAAACTGTGTTTGTGTACCAAATGCCTGCCTATTCCCTATGTAGTGCACTAAATATTGGGCCCTGGTCTAAAGTAGTGCACTACACAGGGAATAGGGTGCCATTTGGGATGTGACCCTGTGCTTTTATGTCCCTGTGTTAGCGCTAGCGAGGATGCTAACTGACTCACAGGGCCCTGGTGTCTGATGCCATCTAATGAGCAAACACACACACACACACACACCTCCTTGCCACCGCGTCGCAAACTCTGCAGCCATGGCAACCGCAAGGCGAGAGCGTATGGTCACTGAGCACGGTGGTGTGGTCAACAAGGGTGCGTGTGTGTCTCTGCATGCTGTGTGAGTGCTCTCTGTGTGTGTGTGTGTGTGTGTGTGTGTGTGTGTGTGTGTGTGTGTGTGTGTGCGTGCGTGTGTCTGTGTGTGTGTGTGTGTGTGTGTGTGCGTCTGTCTGTCTGTCTGTCTGTGTGTG
>NW_027040351.1:199955-214955 GCF_034236695.1 Oncorhynchus nerka
TACTACCACCCCTGATACTGTTATACTACCACCCTGATACTGTTATACTACCACCTCTGATACTGTTATACTACCACCCTGATAATGTTATACTGTTATACTACCACCCTGATACTGTTATACTACCACCCTGATACTGTTATACTACCACCTGATACTGTTATACTACCACCCTGATACTGTTATACTACCACCCTGATACCTCACTGTTATACTACCACCCTGATACTGTTATACTACCACCCTGATACTGTTATACTACCACCCTGATACCTCACTGTTATACTACCACCCTGATACTGTTATACTACCACCCTGATACTGTTATACTACCACCCTGATACTGTTATACTACCACCCTGATACTGTTATACTACCACCCCTGATACTGTTATACTACCACCCTGATACTGTTATACTACCACCCTGATACTGTTATACTACCACCTGATACTGTTATACTACCACCCTGATACTGTTATACTACCACCCTGATACTGTTATACTACCACCCTGATACTGTTATACTACCACCCTGATACTGTTATACTACCACCCCTGATACCTGTTATACTACCACCCTGATACTGTTACACTACCACCATGATACTGTTATACTACCACCCTGATACCTCACTGTTATACTACCACCCTGATACTGTTATTCTACCACCCTGATACTGTTATACTACCACCCTGATACTGTTATACTACCACCCCTGATACTGTTATTCTACCACCATGATACTGTTATACTACCACCCTGATACCTCACTGTTATTCTACCACCCTGATACTGTTATACTACCACCTGATACCTCACTGTTATACTACCACCCTGATACTGTTATTCTACCACCTTGATACTCACTGTTATTCTACCACCCTGATACTGTTATTCTACCACCCTGATACCTCACTGTTATTCTACCACCCTGATACTGTTATACTACTGTTATTCTACCCCTGATACCTCACTGTTATTCTACCACCCTGATACTGTTATACTACCACCCTGATACTGTTATTCTACCACCCTGATACTGTTATACTACCACCCTGATACTGTTATACTACCACCCTGATACTGTTATACTACCACCCTGATACTGTTATTCTACCACCTGATACTGTTACACTACCACCCTGATACTGTTATACTACCACCTGATACTGTTATACTACCACCCTGATACTGTTATACCACCCTGATACTGTTATACTACCACCCTGATACTGTTATACTACCACCCTGATACTGTTATACTACCACCCTGATACTGTTATACTACCACCCTGATACTGTTATACTACCACCCTGATACTGTTATACTACCACCCTGATACTGTTATACCACCCTGATACTGTTATACTACCACCTGATACTGTTATACTACCACCCTGATACCTCACTGTTATACTACCACCCTGATACTGTTATACTACCACCCTGATACTGTTATACTACCACCCTGATACTGTTATACTACCACCCTGATACTGTTATACTACCACCCTGATAATGTTATACTACCACTGATACTGTTATACATTGTTATACTACCACCCTGATACTGTTATACTACCACCCTGATACCTGTTATTCTACCACCCCTGACACTGTTATACTACCACCCTGATACTGTTATACTACCACCCTGGATACTGTTATACTACCACCCTGATACTGTTATACTACCACCCTGATACTGTTATACTACCACCCTGATACTGTTATACTACCACCCTGATACTGTTATACTACCACCCTGATACTGTTATACTACCACCCTGATACTCACTGTTATACTACCACCCTGATACTGTTATACTACCACCCCTGATACTGTTATACTACCACCCTGATACTGTTATACTACCACCCTGATACTGTTATACTACCACCCCTGATACTGTTATACTACCACCCTGATACTGTTATACTACCACCCTGATACTGTTATACTACCACCCCTGATACTGTTATACTACCACCCTGATACTGTTATACTACCACCCTGATACTGTTATACTACCACCCTGATACTGTTATACTACCACCCTGATACTGTTATACTACCACCCTGATACTGTTATACTACCACCCTGATACTGTTATACTACTACCCTGATACTCACTGTTATACTACCACCCTGATACTGTTACTACTACCACCATGATACTGTTATACTACCACCCTGATACTGTTATACTACCACCCTGATACTGTTATACTACCACCCTGATACTGTTATACTACCACCCTGATACTGTTATACTACCACCATGATACTGTTATACTACCACCATGATACTGTTATACTACCACCCTGATACTGTTATACTACCACCCTGATACTGTTATACTACCACCCTGATACTGTTATACTACCACCCTGATACTGTTACACTACCACCCTGATACTGTTATACTACCACCCTGATACCTCACTGTTATACTACCACCCTGATACTGTTATACTCACCCTGATAATGTTGTTATACTACCACCCTGATACTGTTATACTACCACCCTGATACTGTTATACTACCACCCTGATACCTCACTGTTATACTACCACCCTGATACTGTTATACTACCACCCTGATACTGTTATACTACCACCCTGATACTGTTATACTACCACCCTGATACTGTTATACTACCACCCTGATACCTCACTGTTATACTACCACCCTGATACTGTTATACTACCACCCTGATACTGTTATACTACCACCCTGATACTGTTATACTACCACCCTGATACTGTTATACTACCACCCTGATACTGTTATACTACCACCCTGATACTGTTATACTACCACCCTGATACTGTTATACTACCACCCTGATACTGTTATACTACCACCCTGATACTGTTATACTACCACCCCTGATACTGTTATACTACCACCCTGATACTGTTATACTACCACCCTGATACTGTTATACTACCACCCTGATACTGTTATACTACCACCCCTGATACTGTTATACTACTGATACTGTTATACTACCACCCTGATACCTCACTGTTATTCTACCACCCTGATACTGTTATACTACCACCCTGATACTGTTATACTACCACCCTGATACTGTTATACTACCACCCTGATACTGTTATACTACCACCCTGATACCTCACTGTTATTCTACCACCCTGATACTGTTATACTACCACCCTGATACCTCACTGTTATACTACCACCCTGATACTGTTATTCTACCACCCTGATACTGTTATACTACCACCCTGATACCTCACTGTTATACTACCACCCTGATACTGTTATACTACCACCCTGATACCTCACTGTTATACTACCACCCTGATACTGTTATACTACCACCCTGATAATGTTATACTACCACCCTGATACTGTTATACTACCACCCTGATACTGCTATACTACCACCCTGATACCTCACTGTTATACTACCACCCTGATACTGTTATACTACCACCCTGATACTGTTATACTACCACCCTGATACTGTTATACTACCACCCCTGATACTGCTATACTACCACCCTGATACTGTTATACTACCACCCTGATACTGTTACACTACCACCCTGATACTGTTATACTACCACCCTGATACTGTTATACTACCACCCTGATACTGTTATACTACCACCCTGATACTGTTATACTACCACCCTGATACTGTTATACTACCACCCTGATACTGTTATACTACCACCCTGATACTGTTATACTACCACCCTGATACTGTTATACTACCACCCTGATACCTCACTGTTATACTACCACCCTGATACTGTTATACTACCACCCTGATACTGTTATACTACCACCCTGATACTGTTATACTACCACCCTGATACCTCACTGTTATTCTACCACCCTGATACTGTTATACTACCACCCTGATACTGTTATACTACCACCCTGATACTGTTATACTACCACCCTGATACTGTTATACTACCACCCTGATACCTCACTGTTATTCTACCACCCTGATACTGTTATACTACCACCCTGATACCTCACTGTTATACTACCACCCTGATACTGTTATACTACCACCCTGATACTGTTATACTACCACCCTGATACTGTTATACTACCACCCTGATACCTCACTGTTATACTACCACCCTGATACTGTTATACTACCACCCTGATACTGTTATACTACCACCCTGATACTGTTATACTACCACCCTGATACTGTTATTCTAACCCCCTGATACTGTTATACTACCACCCTGATACTGTTACACTACCACCATGATACCTCACTGTTATACTACCACCCTGATACTGTTACACTACCACCCTGATACTGTTATACTACCACCCTGATACTGTTATTCTACCACCCTGATACTGTTATACTACCACCCTGATACTGTTATACTACCACCCTGATACTGTTATACTACCACCCTGATACTGTTATACTACCACCCTGATACTGTTATACTACCACCCTGATACTGTTATACTACCACCCTGATACCTCACTGTTATACTACCACCCTGATACTGTTACACTACCACCATGATACTGTTATACTACCACCCTGATACCTCACTGTTATACTACCACCCTGATACTGTTATTCTACCACCCTGATACTGTTATACTACCACCCTGATACTGTTATACTACCACCCTGATACTGTTACACTACCACCATGATACTGTTATACTACCACCCTGATACCTCACTGTTATACTACCACCCTGATACTGTTATACTACCACCCTGATACTGTTATACTACCACCCTGATACCTCACTGTTATACTACCACCCTGATACTGTTATACTACCACCCTGATACCTCACTGTTATACTACCACCCTGATACTGTTATACTACCACCCTGATAATGTTATACTACCACCCTGATACTGTTATACTACCACCCTGATACTGCTATACTACCACCCTGATACCTCACTGTTATACTACCACCCTGATACTGTTATACTACCACCCTGATACTGTTATACTACCACCCTGATACTGTTATACTACCACCCTGATACTGCTATACTACCACCCTGATACCTCACTGTTATACTACCACCCTGATACTGTTATACTACCACCCTGATACTGTTATACTACCACCCTGATACTGTTATACTACCACCCTGATACTGTTATACTACCACCCTGATACTGTTATTCTACCACCCTGATACTGTTATACTACCACCCTGATACTGTTATACTACCACCCTGATACTGTTATACTACCACCCTGATACTGTTATACTACCACCCTGATACCTCACTGTTATACTACCACCCTGATACTGTTATACTACCACCCTGATACTGTTATACTACCACCCTGATACTGTTATACTACCACCCTGATACCTCACTGTTATTCTACCACCCTGATACTGTTATACTACCACCCTGATACTGTTATACTACCACCCTGATACTGTTATACTACCACCCTGATACTGTTATACTACCACCCTGATACCTCACTGTTATTCTACCACCCTGATACTGTTATACTACCACCCTGATACCTCACTGTTATACTACCACCCTGATACTGTTATTCTACCACCCTGATACCTCACTGTTATTCTACCACCCTGATACTGTTATACTACCACCCTGATACCTCACTGTTATACTACCACCCTGATACTGTTATTCTACCACCCTGATACCTCACTGTTATTCTACCACCCTGATACTGTTATTCTACCACCCTGATACCTCACTGTTATTCTACCACCCTGATACTGTTATACTACCACCCTGATACCTCACTGTTATTCTACCACCCTGATACTGTTATACTACCACCCTGATACTGTTATTCTACCACCCTGATACTGTTATACTACCACCCTGATACTGTTATACTACCACCCTGATACTGTTATACTACCACCCTGATACTGTTATTCTACCACCCTGATACTGTTACACTACCACCCTGATACTGTTATACTACCACCCTGATACTGTTATACTACCACCCTGATACCTCACTGTTATTCTACCACCCTGATACTGTTATACTACCACCCTGATACTGTTATACTACCACCCTGATACTGTTACAGTACCACCCTGATACTGTTATACTACCACCCTGATACTGTTATACTACCACCCTGATACTGTTATACTACCACCCTGATACTGTTATACTACCACCCTGATACTGTTATACTACCACCCTGATACTGTTATACTACCACCCTGATACTGTTATACTACCACCCTGATACTGTTATACTACCACCCTGATACTGTTATACTACCACCTGTTATACTACCACCCTGATAATGTTATACTACCACCCTGATACCTCACTGTTATTCTACCACCCTGATACTGTTATACTACCACCCTGATACCTCACTGTTATTCTACCACCCTGACACTGTTATACTACCACCCTGATACTGTTATACTACCACCCTGATACTGTTATACTACCACCCTGATACTGTTATACTACCACCCTGATACTGTTATACTACCACCCTGATACTGTTATACTACCACCCTGATACTGTTACACTACCACCCTGATACTGTTATACTACCACCCTGATACTGTTATACTACCACCCTGATACTGTTATACTACCACCATGATACTGTTATACTACCACCATGATACTGTTATACTACCACCCTGATACTGTTACACTACCACCCTGATACTGTTATACTACCACCCAGATACTGTTACACTACCACCCTGATACTGTTACACTACCACCCTGATACTGTTATACTACCACCCTGATACTGTTATACTACCACCCTGATACTGTTATACTACCACCCTGATACTGTTATACTACCACCCTGATACTGTTATACTACCACCCTGATACTGTTATACTACCACCCTGATACCTCACTGTTATAATACCACCCTGATACCTCACTGTTATACTACCACCCTGATACTGTTATACTACAACCCTGATACTGTTATACTACCACCCTGATACCTCACTGTTATACTACCACCCTGATACCTCACTGTTATACTACCACCCTGATACTGTTATACTACCACCCTGATACTGTTATACTACCACCCTGATACTGTTATACTACCACCCTGATACTGTTATTCTACCACCCTGATACTGTTATACTACCACCCTGATACCTCACTGTTATACTACCACCCTGATACTGTTATACTACCACCCTGATACTGTTATACTACCACCCTGATACCTCACTGTTATACTACCACCCTGATACTGTTATACTACCACCCTGATACCTCACTGTTATACTACCACCCTGATACTGTTATACTACCACCCTGATAATGTTATACTACCACCCTGATACTGTTATACTACCACCCTGATACTGCTATACTACCACCCTGATACCTCACTGTTATACTACCACCCTGATACTGTTATACTACCACCCTGATACTGTTATACTACCACCCTGATACTGTTATACTACCACCCTGATACTGCTATACTACCACCCTGATACCTCACTGTTATACTACCACCCTGATACTGTTATACTACCACCCTGATACTGTTATACTACCACCCTGATACTGTTATACTACCACCCTGATACTGTTATACTACCACCCTGATACTGTTATTCTACCACCCTGATACTGTTATACTACCACCCTGATACTGTTATACTACCACCCTGATACTGTTATACTACCACCCTGATACTGTTATACTACCACCCTGATACTGTTATACTACCACCCTGATACTGTTATACTACCACCCTGATACTGTTATACTACCACCCTGATACTGTTATACTACCACCCTGATACCTCACTGTTATTCTACCACCCTGATACTGTTATACTACCACCCTGATACTGTTATACTACCACCCTGATACTGTTATACTACCACCCTGATACTGTTATACTACCACCCTGATACCTGTGTTATACCACCCTGATACTGTTATACTACCACCCTGATACCTGTTATACTACCACCCTGATACTGTTATTCTACCACCCTGATACCTCACTGTTATTCTACCACCCTGATACTGTTATACTACCACCCTGATACCTCACTGTTATACTACCACCCTGATACTGTTATTCTACCACCCTGATACCTCACTGTTATTCTACCACCCTGATACTGTTATTCTACCACCCTGATACCTCACTGTTATTCTACCACCCTGATACTGTTATACTACCACCCTGATACCTCACTGTTATTCTACCACCCTGATACTGTTATACTACCACCCTGATACTGTTATTCTACCACCCTGATACTGTTATACTACCACCCTGATACTGTTATACTACCACCCTGATACTGTTATACTACCACCCTGATACTGTTATTCTACCACCCTGATACTGTTACACTACCACCCTGATACTGTTATACTACCACCCTGATACTGTTATACTACCACCCTGATACCTCACTGTTATTCTACCACCCTGATACTGTTATACTACCACCCTGATACTGTTACAGTACCACCCTGATACTGTTATACTACCACCCTGATACTGTTACACTACCACCCTGATACTGTTATACTACCACCCTGATACTGTTATACTACCACCCTGATACTGTTATACTACCACCCTGATACTGTTATACTACCACCCTGATACTGTTATACTACCACCCTGATACTGTTATACTACCACCCTGATACTGTTATACTACCACCCTGATACTGTTATACTACCACCCTGATACTGTTATACTACCACCCTGATAATGTTATACTACCACCCTGATACCTCACTGTTATTCTACCACCCTGATACTGTTATACTACCACCCTGATACCTCACTGTTATTCTACCACCCTGACACTGTTATACTACCACCCTGATACTGTTATACTACCACCCTGATACTGTTATACTACCACCCTGATACTGTTATACTACCACCCTGATACTGTTATACTACCACCCTGATACTGTTATACTACCACCCTGATACTGTTACACTACCACCCTGATACTGTTATACTACCACCCTGATACTGTTATACTACCACCCTGATACTGTTATACTACCACCATGATACTGTTATACTACCACCATGATACTGTTATACTACCACCCTGATACTGTTACACTACCACCCTGATACTGTTATACTACCACCCAGATACTGTTATACTACCACCCTGATACTGTTATACTACCACCCTGATACTGTTATACTACCACCCTGATACTGTTATACTACCACCCTGATACTGTTATACTACCACCCTGATACTGTTATACTACCACCCTGATACTGTTATACTACCACCCTGATACTGTTATACTACCACCCTGATACCTCACTGTTATACTACCACCCTGATACCTCACTGTTATACTACCACCCTGATACTGTTATACTACAACCCTGATACTGTTATACTACCACCCTGATACCTCACTGTTATACTACCACCCTGATACCTCACTGTTATACTACCACCCTGATACTGTTATACTACCACCCTGATACTGTTATACTACCACCCTGATACTGTTATACTACCACCCTGATACTGTTATTCTACCACCCTGATACTGTTATACTACCACCCTGATACCTCACTGTTATACTACCACCCTGATACTGTTATACTACCACCCTGATACTGTTATACTACCACCCTGATACCTCACTGTTATACTACCACCCTGATACTGTTATACTACCACCCTGATACTGTTATACTACCACCCTGATACTGTTATACTACCACCCTGATACTGTTATACTACCACCCTGATACTGTTATACTACCACCCTGATACTGTTATACTACCACCCTGATACTGTTACACTACCACCCTGATACTGTTATACTACCACCCTGATACTGTTATACTACCACCCTGATACCTCACTGTTATACTACCACCCTGATACCTCACTGTTATACTACCACCCTGATACTGTTATACTACCACCCTGATACTGTTATACTACCACCCTGATACCTCACTGTTATACTACCACCCTGATACCTCACTGTTATACTACCACCCTGATACTGTTATACTACCACCCTGATACCTCACTGTTATACTACCACCCTGATACTGTTATACTACCACCCTGATACTGTTATACTACCACCCTGATACTGTTATACTACCACCCTGATACTGTTATACTACCACCCTGATACCTCACTGTTATACTACCACCCTGATACTGTTATACTACCACCCTGATACTGTTATACTACCACCCTGATACTGTTATACTACCACCCTGATACTGTTACACTACCACCCTGATACTGTTATACTACCACCCTGATACCTCACTGTTATACTACCACCCTGATACCTCACTGTTATACTACCACCCTGATACTGTTATACTACCACCCTGATACTGTTATACTACCACCCTGATACTGTTATACTACCACCCTGATACTGTTATTCTAACCCCCTGATACTGTTATACTACCACCCTGATACTGTTACACTACCACCATGATACCTCACTGTTATACTACCACCCTGATACTGTTACACTACCACCCTGATACTGTTATACTACCACCCTGATACTGTTATACTACCACCCTGATACCTCACTGTTATACTACCACCCTGATACTGTTATACTACCACCCTGATACTATTATACTACCACCCTGATACTGTTATACTACCACCCTGATACTGTTACACTACCACCCTGATACTGTTATACTACCACCCTGATACTGTTATACTACCACCCTGATACTGTTATACTACCACCCTGATACTGTTATACTACCACCCTGATACTGTTATACTACCACCCTGATACTGTTACACTACCACCCTGATACTGTTATTCTACCACCCTGATACTGTTATACTACCAACCTGATACCTCACTACATCACTATGTTACACTACTGCCCTGTATTAGGCTGAGGGGCACCGCTGAGTGCTATATGTTGGGGTTATGTGTGTGTGATATAATGTGTGTGTGTGTGTGTGTGTGTGTGTGTGTGTGTGTGTGTGTGTGTGTGTGTGTGTGTGTGTGTGTGTGTGTGTGTGAAGAGGGTGAGAACACACATTATCTCACAAACACACGAATGCCCTTTCCGTCTGTCACATGCAGCCACCATGAGGCTCATCTGTTGCTATGGGAATGATCCCTTTGATGATGCAGGCAGACACACACACACACACACAGTCTTGTTTAACTAACCTTGTGGGGACACACAATTGATTTCAATTTAAAATCATATTTTCCCTAACCCCTAACTCAACCCCTGACCTTTAACCCCTAACACTAATTCTAACTTTAACTCTAAACCCCCTAGAAAAAACCCTAAATGTTCCTAAATGTTCAAATGTTGCGTTGTTTACTCGTCTTGTTGGCAGTTCTGGTCCCCACAAGTATAGTTAAACACGTCGACACACAACACACACACACACACACACACACACACACACACACACACACACACACACACACACACACACACACACACACACAACAACACACACACACAACAACACACACACACACACACACAACACACACACACACAACAACACACACACACAACACACACACACAACAACACACACACACAACAACACACACACACAACAACACACACACACACACCTCTGACTGTCACCAGTTGTTTTCCCCACAGTGGTTCAGTGTGTTCAGCCCAGCCCTTTATTCTGAACATCAATACTACCGTTTCAGTGGGGAGATACCGTCCAACAGATTCTTTAAATGTCACTGAATGCCACAGAAACATTCCCTCACTTCTCCAATGGCTCCATGAAGGCTGTAATACCTGACCTGGGAACGTAACACGGCATCAGGAACCAACATCCATGTTGATCGAATTCAAGCTGCTGGTCTGGAGTCAATACAATCTGCTGGTCTGAAGTCAATACAATCTGGTGGTCTGGAGTCAATACAATCTGCTGGTCTGAAGTCAATACAATCTGGTGGTCTGGAGTCAATACAGTCTGCTGGTCTGAAGTCAATACAATCTGCTGGTCTGGAGTCAATAGAAACAGGTGGTCTGAAGTCAATACAAGCTGGTGGTCTGAAGTCAGTACAATCTGCTGGTCTGGAGTCAATACAATCTGCTGGTCTGGAGTCAATAGAAACAGGTGGTCTGGAGTCAATACAATCTGCTGGTCTGGAGTCAATACAATCTGCTGGTCTGGAGTCAATACAATCTGCTGGTCTGAAGTCAATACAAGCTGGTGGTCTGTAGTCAATACAAGCTGGTGGTCTGTAGTCAGTACAATCTGCTGGTCTGGAGTCAATACAAGCTGCTGGTCTGAAGTCAATACAAGCTGCTGGTCTGTAGTCAATACAAGCTGCTGGTCTGAAGTCAATACAAGCTATTCCCTAGATTCCCCCCTACTTTTGAGTGCACCATCTAGGGTATAGGGTGTGGTTTCTGACACAGACAGGGTGCTGTGGACAACAGAGCTCAGAGTAAACATAGAGACGTCAGAGATGTAATACACCGGAGGCAGGACGACAGGCCTCGAACCACGAGTGGTGCAATATTTACATTGGTAGAGACAGATACATTATCACAGGAGGGTGAGCCCTGCCACACACACACACACACACACACACACACACACACACACACACACACACACAGACACACGCACACACACACACACACACACGCACGCACGCACACACAGACACACGCGCGCACACGCACGCACGCACGCACGCACGCACGCACACACACACACACACACAGAGAGCACTCACACAGCATGCAGAGACACACACGCACCCTTGTTGACCACACCACCGTGCTCAGTGACCATACGCTCTCGCCTTGCGGTTGCCATGGCTGCAGAGTTTGCGACGCGGTGGCAAGGAGGTGTGTGTGTGTGTGTGTGTTTGCTCATTAGATGGCATCAGACACCAGGGCCCTGTGAGTCAGTTAGCATCCTCGCTAGCGCTAACACAGGGACATAAAAGCACAGGGTCACATCCCAAATGGCACCCTATTCCCTGTGTAGTGCACTACTTTAGACCAGGGCCCAATATTTAGTGCACTACTTTAGACCAGGGCCCTATATTTAGTGCACTACTTTAGACCAGGGCCCTATATTTAGTGCACTACTTTAGACCAGGGCCCAATATTTAGTGCACTACATAGGGAATAGGCAGGCATTTGGTACACAAACACAGTTTCAGACCTGGCATCGTTACACACAGGCCTAATGAGCAGCTAGCTCTCTGTCTCAGCAGCCAATAATCACCAGACAGGAGGAGTGGGGTTATACACAACATTAAACTACTAGAGAATTGATCAGGGCAACTCAATGTATTGTCTAAATAAATGATAACTAGCTAATGTGTGTGTGTGTGTGTGTGTGTGTGTGTGTGTGTGTGTGTGTGTGTGTGTGTGTGTGTGTGTGTGTGTGTGTGTGTGTGTGTGTGTGTGTGTGTGTGTGTACTATGTCTGTCCCATGTAAACCAGTCATTAGCCCGTGCTACCTAAGCAGCTCTGTGCTGCCAGGGTACTGTAGAATGTGTACACACTGTTTTCATTCTGATGCAAACACATCGTTAGCACACATGCTAGCTTAGTGTCCATCATGGCATATATTTTTGTATATTTGTATTTATTTTATTTAACCTTTATTTAACAAGAACACATTTTTATTCAGAATAACGGCCTACCCCGGCCAAATCCGGACGACGCTGGGCCAATTGTGCGCCGACCTATGAGACTCCCAATCATGGCCGGATGTGACACAGCTGATCATTAGTAATGTCCTACAGATCCAACATGCCCTACAGTGGGGGGTGACAGGCAGCAGTGTGAAGAGCCAACATGGAGTTTTAGGAAGCTGCTTCAGAATGCCCTACAGTGGGGGTGACAGGCAGCAGTGTGAAGAGCCAACATGGAGTCTTAGGAAGCTGCTTCAGAATGCCCTACAGTGGGGGTGACAGGCAGCAGTGTGAAGAGCCAACATGGAGTCTTAGGAAGCTGCTTCAGAATGCCCTACAGTGGGGGTGACAGGCAGCAGTGTGAAGAGCCAACATGGAGTCTTAGGAAGCTGCTTCAGAATGCCCTACAGTGGGGGTGACAGGCAGCAGTGTGAAGAGCCAACATGGAGTCTTAGGAAGCTGCTTCAGAATGCCCTACAGTGGGGGTGACAGGCAGCAGTGTGAAGAGCCAACATGGAGTCTTAGGAAGCTGCTTCAGAATGCCCTACAGTGGGGGTGACAGGTAGCAGTGTGAAGAGCCAACATGGAGTCTTAGGAAGCTGCTTCAGAATACCCTACAGCGGGGGTGACAGGCAGCAGTGTGAAGAGCCAACATGGAGTCTTAGGAAGCTGCTTCAGAATGCCCTACAGTGGGGGTGACAGGCAGCAGTGTGAAGAGCCAACATGGAGTCTTAGGAAGCTGCTTCAGAATACCCTACAGTGGGGGTGACAGGCAGCAGTGTGAAGAGCCAACATGGAGTCTTAGGAAGCTGCTTCAGAATGCCCTACAGTGGGGGTGACAGGCAGCCGTGTGAAGAGCCAACATGGAGTAACAGTTTAGTCAGAGGTTAATCCACTCTGAGAATGATGCTTCTGTTATTCAGGAGGAAGGGTCTAGAACGCTGCTACACAGCAGGGACTGAGGAGTGTCATGACGCTGACCTGGGGGTAGGTTTATGACAGTCATAAATACCTCTTCCCCACTTTTTCCTCTCTCTACCCTACTAATGTTGCATTTGAAAACCCCTTGATTAACATAGAGATTCTGGGAACATCAGAAGGTGGGGGGAAATGAACTATATTCTGGTAATCCGACCAATTGAACATATGCGGTGGTACTTAATGAATATGATGACGGTTCGGTTGTCATCTGAGACATTCTCATCAATGAGAAGATGACAAACTCTACAGTGGAAAGTCTACACATCAGAGTTATCGGATTCACATGGAATTGTTGTTCAATTTAAATGTTTGAATATGAA
>NW_027040351.1:224955-227455 GCF_034236695.1 Oncorhynchus nerka
TCACAGCCATCACATCTGGGAACCTGGAGACCATGTCACAGCCATCACATCTGGGAACCTGGAGACCATGTCACATCTGGGAACCTGGAGACCATGTTACAGGCATCACATCTGGGAACCTGGAGACCATGTCACAGCCATCACATCTGGGAACCTGGAGACCATGTTACAGGCATCACATCTGGGAACCTGGAGACCGTGTTCACAGGCATCACATCTGGGAACCTGGAGACCGTGTTACAGACATCACATCTGGGAACCTGGAGACCATGTCACAGGCATCACATCTGAGACTCCTGCCAGGGATCCAGGTGAAGACTGTGTTGTAGTCCTGGAGACTCCTGCCAGGGATCCAGGTGAAGACTGTGCTGTAGTCCTGGAGACTCCTACCAGGGATCCAGGTGAAGACTGTGTTGTAGTCCTGGAGACTCCTGCCAGGGATCCAGGTGAAGACTGTGTTGTAGTCCTGGAGACTCCTGCCAGGGATCCAGGTGAAGACTGTGTTGTAGTCCTGGAGACTCCTGCCAGGGATCCAGGTGAAGACTGTGTTGTAGTCCTGGAGACTCCTGCCAGGGATCCAGGTGAAGACTGTGTTGTAGTCCTGGAGACTCCTGCCAAGGATCCAGGTGAGAAGACTGTGTTGTAGTCCTGGAGACTCCTGCCAGGGATCCAGGTGAAGACTGTGTTGTAGTCCTGGAGACTCCTGCCAAGGATCCAGGTGAAGACTGTGTTGTAGTCGTCCAGCCTTGAGGAGATAAAGGAATGGACCAGTTTCTCTGCATCAGACTGAGTGAGACGGAGTTTGGCAATGTTCAGGAGGTGATAGAACTGTTTTATTTTATTTAACCTTTATTTAACCAGGCAAGTCAGTTACAGTTTTTTTCGATTGCTAAATGACAGTGGACACAACTGGAGTCACATGTGCAAAACTCTAACTACAGTCTGCACAGCAGCAATTCATGTGGACCAAACTCTAGTTAGTTTTTCATTGCTTGAACACAGTTTTCAAAACTCTACACACTTATCCCATGACTTTAACCACAACCTGCACAACACTGTGGATTTACAGCACTTTGTTCAAATGCTAACACACTGCTGTCAAAACTGTGAACCACACATTCAAAACGGAATAGATTTCAGCCTTGTGCCTTTCAAACACTGCTGATTGCAATTTCAGCTGAAAGGCTAAGCAGGTGTCTTGTTTTAGACTTGTTAGTGAACACACACACATATTACAGTATATATAGGTAGAGCTCAGAAAGACTCATTTTGGAAATGGAACAAGGAAGATGGGTTCGGAGGGAGAAGGGTGGCAGGAAGAGCGCGGATGCGTGGAGGAAGACAAAGAAGACAAAGAGCTGTTATTTCAGATGAAATAAGGGCTACACTTATAGACCATGTCGTGAACCATGGTCTCTCATTGAGAGAGGCAGGGTTGAGGGTGCAACCCAATCTGCAAAGATCCACAGTGGCATCTGTAATGCCAATTTTCCATCATGCAAACAGGTGAGAGTTACATCCTTACAGTAAATGAAAACATTGCAGGAATCTATTTTGTATTGCAATTATAGAATATTTACACAGATATATATTACAGTAAGTTTGACTGTAAAATATATTTTTACAACAGGACCCAAAGGCTGCCCCCAACAAGGGGAGAGGAAAAATATTTTCAGATGCGCAGGAAAATGCTATTGTTGACATGGTTGTTGTCAACAATGCAATAAAACTGCGGGAGATTCAAGATAGAGTGCTGGCTGATAAGGATATATTTGAAAATGTTAATTCTGTCAGCACAACAACTATTGCTCGAGTCCTAAAGAAACACCAAGTTACAATGAAACAGTTATACACTGTACCGTTCGAGAGAAACAGTGAACGGGTAAAAGAGCAAAGATACCAATATGTCCAGGTAAGACGTCTGAGGTTACGTACACAGCTATACCAAATATTTACAGTAAAAAAAAAAACACTAGCATTTCTACAGTAAAACTGTGCACTTACTGTTTTTCAGAGAGTAATGGAGGTGGAAGCACTGGAAAGACCACATTCATTTGTATTTATCGATGAAGCTGGATTTAACCTTGCCAAAACACGGCGCAGAGGAAGGAATGTTATAGGTCAAAGGGCCACTGTGGAGGTTCCAGGCCAAAGGGGGGGAAATATCCCCATGTGTGCTGCAATGGCCAATGATGGTTTGCTTCTCAACACACCACTCATTGGCCCATACAACACAGAAAGGCTTATAGCTTTCCTAGAACAGCTCTATGCTCAGCTAGTGCCAGCAGAACAGGGGGAGCCAGTAAGAAACCCCCAAGTTTTTGTCATAGTTTGCGATAATGTTGCTTTTCACCACTCTGCAGCTGTCACAGATTGGTTTGCAGCACATCACAGATTTATGGTTTTGTACCTGCCTGCATATTCACCCTTCCTCAACCCAATAGAGGAGTTTTTCTCTGCCTGGAGGTGGAAAGTGTTTAGTCACCACCCACATGACCAA
>NW_027040351.1:232455-253570 GCF_034236695.1 Oncorhynchus nerka
GGCTACACTCTGCTCTCTCTGTCCCAGATCTGTGGTCTAATAGTGGAGTAAGGAATGTGTGTGTGTGTGTGTGTGTGTGTGTGTGTGTGTGTGTGTGTGTGTGCGTGTGTGTGTGTGTGCGTGTGTGTGAGCGTGCGTGTGTGTGTGTGAGCGTATCTAATGGTAGAGACAGACCTGGGGTTAGTGGGTTCCCTGAATAAATTAGGAGAGGTGTCTGAGGAGGAAGACAGAGACTGAGAGTCTGACAAAATGAGAGGAAGGAGCCCCTAAAGACACACACACACACACGCACACGCACGCACGCACACACACACACACACACACACACACACACACACACACACACACACACACAGAGGCCCTAAAGTCATTATAGTGTACATCCTGTCTGGGGGGCTGCAGTCTCATGTCGTTCAAATTGTTATAAACTAAATCTGGCCCAGCTGTACGTGGCTTTGAAATGCAGCTAAATTGAAAACATGTTGGAGGAGAATGTCTGGTCAGAGCGGGGAGATGGAGGGGAGATGGAGGGGAGTTGGAGGGGAGATGGGGGTGAGATGGAGGGGAGATGGAGGGAGATGGAGGGGATGGAGGGAGATGGGGGGGTGAGATGGAGAGGAGATGGAGGGGAGATGGAGGGGAGATGGGGGGGTGAGATGGAGGGGATGGAGGAGATGGAGGGAGATGGAGGGGAGTTGGAGGGGAGTTGGAGGAGATGGGGGTGAGATGGAGGGGAGATGGAGGGAGATGGAGGGAGATGGAGGGGAGATGGAGGGGAGTTGGAGGGGAGTTGAGGGGAGATGGGGGTGAGATGGAGGGGAGATGGAGGAGATGGAGGGAGATGGAGGGAGTTGGAGGGAGTTGGAGGAGATGGGGTGGTGAGATGGAGGAGATGGAGGGAGATGGAGGGGAGATGGAGGGGAGTTGGGGGTGAGATGGAGGGGAGATGGAGGGGAGATGGACGGGAGATGGAGGGGAGTTGGACGGAGATGGAGGAGTTGGAGGGGAGATGGAGGGGAGTTGGAGGGGAGATGGGGGTGAGATGGAGGGAGATGGAGGGAGATGGAGGGAGATGGGGGTGAGATGGAGGAGATGGAGGGGAGTTGGAGGGGAGTTGGAGGAGATGGGGGGGTGAGATGGAGGGAGATGGAGGGGAGATGGAGGGGAGTTGGAGGGTGAGATGGAGGGAGATGGAGGGAGATGGAGGGGAGATGGAGGGGAGTTGGAGGTGAGATGGAGGGAGATGGAGGGGAGAGGTCCTGCTTGATACCTGGCACTGTCTGCACATGCCAATACAAATAAACTTTCTCAAGTCATTTGAAGTGTAATGTGTAAACTCTCTCTCAATTCAATTTCAATTCAAGGGCTTTATTGGCCTGGAAACAACAATACCAAAGCAAGTCAAATGGATAAACAAAAGTGAAATAAACAATAAAAGTCTACACTAAATATTACACTCGCATTTCAAATGTCATATTATATATATATATATACAATGTTATAATGATGTGCAAATAGTTAAAGTACAAAAGGGAAAATAAATAAGCATAAATATGGGTTGTATTTACAATGGTGTTTGTTCTTCACTGGTTGCCCTTTTTCTTGTGGCAACAGGTCACAAATCTTGCTGCTGTGATGCACACTGTGGTATTTCACCCAGTAGATATGGGAGTTTATCAACATTAAAAATATATATAATTATTTGTGGATCTGTGTAATCTGAGGGAAATATGTGTCTCTAATATGGTCCTACATTTGGCAGGAGGTTAGGAAGTGCAGCTAAGTTTCCACCTCATGTGGGCAGTGTGGGCAGTGTGCACATAGTCTGTACCCTCACAGTACCCCCACTCTGTACCCTCACAGTACCCCCACTCTGTACCCTAACAGTACCCCCCCACTCTGTACCCTCACAGTAACCCCCCCACCCTGTACCCTCACAGTCCCCCCCACCCTGTACCCTCATAGTACCCCCCACTCTGTACCCTCACAGTCCCCCCCCCACTATGTACCCTCACAGTACTCCCCCCAACCAGTAAGAGGGTACATGGTAGAGTCACGGTAAGAGGGTACATGGTAGAGACACAGTAAGGTGAGAGGGTACATGGTAGAGACACAGTAAGGTGAGAGGGTACATGGTAGAGACACGGTAAGAGGGTACATGGTAGAGCCACGGTAAGAGGGTACATGGTAGAGACACGGTAAGAGGGTACATGGTAGAGCCACCGTAAGAGGGTACATGGTAGAGCCACGGTAAGAGGGTACATGGTAGAGCCACCGTAAGAGGGTACATGGTAGAGCCACGGTAAGAGGGTACATGGTAGAGACACATTAAGTACATGGTAGAGCCACAGTAACAGGGTACATGGTAGAGCCACAGTAAGAGGGTACATGGTAGAGCCACAGTAAGAGGGTACATGGTAGAGCCACAGTAAGAGGGTACATGGTAGAGCCACAGTAACAGGGTACATGGTAGAGCCACAGTAAGAGGGTACATGGTAGAGCCACAGTAAGAGGGTACATGGTAGAGCCACAGTAAGAGGGTACATGGTAGAGCCACAGTAAGAGGGTACATGGTAGAGCCACGGTAAGAGGGTACATGGTAGAGCCACAGTAAGAGGGTACATGGTAGAGCCACGGTAAGAGGGTACATGGTAGAGCCACAGTAAGAGGGTACATGGTAGAGCCACAGAAAGAGGGTACATGGTAGAGCCACGGTAAGAGGGTACATGGTAGAGCCACAGTAAGAGGGTACATGGTAGAGCCACAGTAAGAGGGTACATGGTAGAGCCACGGTAAGAGGGTACATGGTAGAGCCACATTAAGAGGGTACATGGTAGAGCCACATTAAGTACATGGTAGAGCCACGGTAAGAGGGTACATGGTAGAGCCACAGTAAGAGGGTACATGGTAGAGCCACAGTAAGAGGGTACATGGTAGAGCCACAGTAAGAGGGTACATGGTAGAGCCACAGTAAGAGGGTACATGGTAGAGCCACAGTAAGAGGGTACATGGTAGAGCCACAGTAACAGGGTACATGGTAGAGCCACAGTAAGAGGGTACATGGTAGAGCCACATTAAGTACATGGTAGAGCATCTGTATCTGCAGCATAACCGCGAGGGACGGATTCAGACACGGACAAAGTGACACGCTGTAGACTACTGATGCTTCGTCTCATCACACGTATTTCATCTCTCTCCATCTCCATCTCTGTCACCAGCGTCATCAGGCTCAGTGGCCTTAGCTCAGTGTTTATTTGTATGAGGTTGAAGAGAGCCAAAGAGGACCAGAGGCCAGCCAGCATGGCCAAAGGCCCTCAACCCTACACACTATCATCATAAAGAACATTAGCCTGAGGGATGGAGTGATGGAAGGATGGAGACAGAGAAAGATGGATGGAGCCGAGGATGATATGAGAAGAAAGGGGACAGAAGCTGAAAAGTCCCGTTGGCCAATCAGGGCTTGGGTCAGAAGTCCTGCTGGGAGCTGATGGGTTGGCTTGGCGGAGCTTCAAAGACCAGGAAGTGACCTGGGGTTTGTTCAGAAGGTCCACGTGCCGCCGCTGTCTCAATACATCGCATTTTACATTTACAGTTGAGTCATTTAGCAAACGCTCTTTTTCAGAGCGACTCACAGTTAGTGCATTGATCTTAAAATAGCTGGGTTGGACCACCACACATCACAGTCACAGCACATCTTTCCTCAGTAGAGTAACTATCAGCAAGTCAGAGCTAGCAGGGGGAAGTGTTAGTTCACGAAAAGCATATTATTATGGGGGTTGAAGAGGGGTCCGAGGCACGGATGCTGTGGGATTTATTTGAATGTTGTATTTATTTATGGGGGTGGGGGTGGGGGTCAGTACCCCCACTCTGTACCCTCACAGTACACCCCCCACCCTGTACCCTCACAGTACCCCCCCCACTCTGTACCCTCACAGTACCCCTGCACCCTGTACCCTCACAGTACCCCCCCACCCTGTACCCTCACAGTACCCCCCCTCTGTACTCTGTACCCCTCACACCCTCACAGTACCCCCCACTATGTACCCCTCACAGTAAATTTCCCACTCTGTACCTATACAGTACCCCCGCACCCTGTACCCTCACAGTACCCCCCTGGGTACTCTGTACCCTCACAGTACCCCCACTCTGTACCCACTCACAGTACCCCCCTCCCTCCCACAGCATCCCCTCGGGTGAGGAGGGGATGCTGTGGGAGGAGTGTTTGTATCTGGCTTGACAGCAGACAGAAGTGTCTGAACTAGTTCTATGGCCTTATTGTCAAATCTCACACAACACTGTCCTCAGGCCCCCTGGGTAACATTATGGTAGTGAAGAACACAACACTGTCCTCCCTGAGTAACATTATGGTAGTGAGGAACACAACACTGTCCTCAGGCCCCCTGGGTAACATTATGGTAGTAGAGAACACAACACTGTCCTCCCTGAGTAACATTATGGTAGTGAAGAACACAACACTGTCCTCCCTGAGTAACATTATGGTAGTGAGGAACACAACACTGTCCTCAGGCCCCCTGGGTAACATTATGGTAGTGAGGAACACAACACTGTCCTCAGGCTCCCTGGGTAACATTATGGTAGTGAAGAACACAACACTGTCCTCAGGCCCCCTGAGTAACATTATGGTAGTGAAGAACACAACACTGTCCTCCCTGAGTAACATTATGGTAGTGAAGAACACAACACTGTCCTCAGGCCCCCTGGGTAACATTATGGTAGTGAGGAACACAACACTGTCCTCAGGCTCCCTGGGTAACATTATGGTAGTGAAGAACACAACACTGTCCTCAGGCCCCCTGAGTAACATTATGGTAGTGAAGAACACAATACTGTCCTCAGGCCCCCTGAGTAACATTATGGTAGTGAAGAACACAACACTGTCCTCCCTGAGTAACATTATGGTAGTGAAGAACACAACACTGTCCTCAGGCCCCCTGAGTAACATTATGGTAGTGAAGAACACAACACTGTCCTCCCTGAGTAACATTATGGTAGTGAAGAACATAGTCAACATAACCTGTTTGGTTGCAACAATATCCACCGGACATACAGTTTGTATGTTAGAGTAATTCGCTGGCTGTAGATAAGCTCAGTGGAAACAGGCTGTACAGGGACATTGAAGGAACATGGTCTCTCTCACACAGCAAGGCCTAGCCATCTCATCACAGAAGCTATGCAGCGTGCATGTTGACAAGCATCAGAGAATTAAACCCATTCTGAAAGGACCACAGTAGCACAGAGTAGTGTGAGTGTGATTAAATATTCATCTACCTAAGTGGATTTTCCTCCCTCAGCTGCAAAGCAGGAATAAAGTACAGATCCCTCTCCTAGAGGGAGGGAGGCAGAGAGAGAGGGAGAGAGGTAGAGAGAGAGGAGAGAGAGAGAGGGGAGAGAGAGAGGGAGAGAGACAGAGAGAGAGACAGAGACAGGGGGAGAGAAAGAGAGAGAGAGAGGGAGAGAGAGAGAGAGAGAGAGAGAGAGAGAGAGAGAGAGAGAGAGAGAGAGAGAGAGACAGAGAGAGAGACAGAGGGAGATAAAGAGAGAGAGAGAGAGAGAGACAGAGGGAGAGAGAGAGAGAGAGAGAGAGAGAGAGAGAGAGAGAGAGAGAGAGAGACAGAGAGAGAGAGGGAGAGAAAGAGAGTGAGAGAGAGAGAGAGAGAGAGAGAGGGAGAGAGAGAGAGAGAGGAAGAGAGGTAGAGAGAGGGAGAGAGAGAGAGAGAGGGAGAGAGAGAGAGAGAGAGAGAGGGAGAGAGAGAGACAGAGGGAGAGAAAGAGAAAGAGAGTGAGAGAGAGAGAGAGAGAGAGAGAGAGAGAGAGAGAGAGAGAGAGAGAGAGAGAAATAGGGAGATGATGAGTCCATCTCCAGTTCTGACAGACACTAGTAGTTCTACATTAACCATTCTCCTGACTAGTAGTTCTACATTAACCATTCTCCTGACTAGTAGTTCTACATTAACCATTCTCCTGGTTAGTAGTTCTACATTAACCATTCTCCTGGCTAGTAGTTCTACATTAACCATTCTCCTGACTAGTAGTTCTACATTAACCATTCTCCTGGCTAGTAGTTCTACATTAACCATTCTCCTGACTAGTAGTTCTACATTAACCATTCTCCTGGTTAGTAGTTCTACATTAACCATTCTCCTGGCTAGTAGTTCTACATTAACCATTCTCCTGGTTAGTAGTTCTACATTAACCATTCTCCTGGTTAGTAGTTCTACATTAACCATTCTCCTGGTTAGTAGTTCTACATTAACCATTCTCCTGGTTAGTAGTTCTACATTAACCATTCTCCTGGTTACTAATTCTACATGGACCATTCTCCTGGTTAGTAGTTCTACATTAACCATTCCATTCTCCTGGTTAGTAGTTCTACATTAACCATTCTCCTGGTTAGTAGTTCTACATTAACCATTCTCCTGGTTAGTAGTTCTACATTAACCATTCTCCTGGTTAGTAGTTCTACATTAACCATTCTCCTGGTTACTAATTCTACATTAACCATTCTCCTGGCTAGTAGTTCTACATTAACCATTCTCCTGGCTAGTAGTTCTACATTAACCATTCTCCTGGTTAGTAGTTCTACATTAACCATTCTCCTGGCTAGTAGTTCTACATTAACCATTCTCCTGGTTAGTAGTTCTACATTAACCATTCTCCTGACTAGTAGTTCTACATTAACCATTATCCTGGTGATCCAACTGGTCCTTATGGATGATACTGAGAAGCCTGTCTTACCATGAACCATTTTCATTGGTAACTGATGAAGATAAATAGTATGGATGTGTGTTATGTTTTAAATACAACCTGTCTGAATCACCATGGGTATTAATATCCCATGGTCCAATAAAACATGACCTGTCTGTCTCCACCACACAGCATCCATCAAAACAAGGCATTCAATGTCACTGCACCGGTGGCGATCCATATTAACTTCACACGGCCAGCAGTTACCATCTCAACCACACACAGTAACACAGCAGGAGGACCAGGTCACCACACAGCCAGCAGTTACCATCTCAACCACACACAGTAACACAGCAGGAGGACCAGGTCACCACACAGCCAGCAGTTACCATCTCAACCACACACAGTAACACAGCAGGAGGACCAGGTCACCACACGGCCAGCAGTTACCGTCTCAACCACACACAGTAACAGACAGGAGGACCAGGTCACCACATAGCCAGCAGTTACCATCTCAACCACACACAGTAACACACAGGAGGACCAGGTCACCACATAGCCAGCAGTTACCATCTCAACCACACACAGTAACACACAGGAGGACCAGGTCACCACATAGCCAGCAGTTACCATCTCAACCACACACAGTAACACACAGGAGGACCAGGTCACCACATAGCCAGCAGTTACCATCTCAACCACACACAGTAACACAGCAGGAGGACCAGGTCACCACATAGCCAGCAGGAGGACCAGGTCACCACACAGCCAGCAGGAGGACCAGGTCACCACACAGACAGCAGGAGGACCAGGTCACCACACAGCCAGCAGGAGGACCAGGTCACCACATAGCCAGCAGTTACCGTCTCAACCACACACCGTAACACACAGGAGGACCAGGTCACCACGTAGCCAGCAGTTACCATCTCAACCACACACAGTAACACACAGGAGGACCAGGTCACCACATAGCCAGCGGGAGGACCAGGTCACCACACAGCCAGCAGGAGGACCAGGTCACCACACAGCCAGTAGGAGGACCAGGTCACCACATAGCCAGCAGGAGGACCAGGTCACCACATAGCCAGCAGGAGGACCAGGTCACCACATAGCCAGCAGGAGGACCAGGTCACCACATAGCCAGCAGGAGGACCAGGTCACCACACAGCCAGCAGGAGGACCAGGTCACCACATAGCCAGCAGGAGGACCAGGTCACCACATAGCCAGCAGGAGGACCAGGTCACCACATAGCCAGTAGGAGGACCAGGTCACCACACAGCCAGTAGGAGGACCAGGTCACCACACAGCCAGCAGGAGGACCAGGTCACCACATAGCCAGCAGGAGGACCAGGTCACCACACAGCCAGCAGGAGGACCAGGTCACCACACAGACAGCAGGAGGACCAGGTCACCACACAACCAGCAGTTAGTCTCAACCACACACAGTAACACACAGGAGGACCAGGTCACCACACATTATAAAATGTAATTAGGCAAGTCAGATAAGAACAAATTCTTATTTACAATGACGGCCTACTCCGGCCAAACATGGGCCAATTGTGCGCCACCCTATGAGACTCCCAATCCCGGCCAGATGTGATGCAGCCTGGATTCGAACCATTGACTACAGTGACGCCTCTAGCACGCCTCTATCTGAGATGCAGTGCCTTAGACCCCTGCGCCACTCGGGAGCCCCCCCTACACACACAGCCACCTGGTACCTACAGTCAAACAGAGCGTAATAACCATAGCAACATGACATAAGAGCCTGTGTCAGGTCAGGTGTGACTTACCAGGTTTGAGTTGGTGGCGTTGGAGTCGTCCTCTGGGAAGGGGATGTAGACAGCTAAGGCCACGCAGTTCGCAAATATAGTCATCAAAATGATAATTTCAAACGGTCTGGAAGAGCTGGAGTTAAGGAAGGAAGCTGGAGATCAGATGACAGAGAAAGTATGCATCTCAAATGGCACCCTATTCCCTATATAGTACCATACTATTGCCTATATAGTGCCATACTATTCCCTATATATTGCCCTATTATTCCCTATATAGTGCCCTATTATTCCCTATATAGTGCCATACTATTCCATATAGTGCCCTACTATTCCCTATATAGTGCCATACTATTCCCTATATAGTGCCCTACTATTCCTATATAGTACCATACTATTCCCTATATAGTGCCATACTATTCCCTATATAGTGCCATACTATTCCCTATATAGTGCCATACTATTCCCTATATAGTGCCATACTATTCCCTATATAGTGCCCTACTATTCCCTATATAGTGCCCTATTATTCCCTATATAGTGCCCTACTATTCCCTATATAGTGCCTACTATTCCCTATATAGTGCCATACTATTCCCTATATAGTGCCATACTATTCCCAATATAGTGCCATACTATTCCCTATATAGTGCCCTACTATTCCCTATATAGAGCCCTATTATTCCCTATATAGTGCCCTATTATTCCCTATATAGTGCCCTATTATTCCCTATATAGTGCCATACTATTCTATATAGTGCCCTACTATTCCCTATATAGTGCCATACTATTCCCTATATAGTGCCATACTATTCCCTATATAGTGCCATACTATTCCTATATAGTGCCCTACTATTCCCTATATAGTGCCATACTATTCCCTATATAGTGCCATACTATTCCCTATATAGTGCCATACTATTCCCTATATAGTGCCATACTATTCCCTATATAGTGCCCTACTATTCCCTATATAGTGCCCTATTATTCCCTATATAGTGCCCTACTATTCCCTATATAGTGCCCTACTATTCCCTATATAGTGCCATACTATTCCCTATATAGTGCCATACTATTCCCAATATAGTGCCATACTATTCCCTATATAGTGCCCTACTATTCCCTATATAGAGCCTATTATTCCCTATATAGTGCCATACTATTCCCTATATAGTGCCATACTATTCCCAATATAGTGCCATACTATTCCCTATATAGTGCCCTACTATTCCCTATATAGAGCCCTATTATTCCCTATATAGTGCCATACTATTCCCTATATAGTGCCATACTATTCCCTATATAGTGCCCTACTATTCCCTATATAGTGCCCTACTTTTGGAAGACAAGAGAACAGACGGAGAACATCGAGTGACAATAACTAAAATACATAAAGACCTGTCAGTCACGTTTTAACCTCAGTGACACGTAAACACCACCTTCTGACCTCAGGAGTGTGTGTTCGAGGTGTGTGTGTGTGTGTCACTCTGTCTCTCTGGGCTTGTCCTAATATGGAGGTTGTTACACGGGTCAGTCGCGTGGACGACAGAAAACAGAGGGGAGGGAGAACCAAGAGGGAACCAAGAGAAACAGATTATTATTTGATTTGGGACGGTGCTTGAGAAGGAACCTCTAGTTTTGATATCTCTCTCTCTCAATCTCTCTCTCTTTCCATCTTTATCTCTTCTTTTCCACTTGAAAAAAGGGAGAAGGGAGGATGTGAGTGTCTGTGCAGAGCTGAAAGAGGAGAGAAACCTGGCTTCCATCACCACAATTACCCACCACCACCATCACCCCTCCTCCCCTGTACCTCCTCCCTCCCTCTATGTCCCCCTCCTCCACTACTGTCCTACCTCCCTGCCTGTCAGCCTCTCTCTCTCTCTCTCTCTCTCTACCTACTCTCTCCCTCCTCCCTGTGCTCCTCCTCCCTCTATGTTCCTCTCCCCTCCTCCTCCTCCTCCTCCCCTCCTCCTCCTCCTCCACTACTGTCATACATTACATTTTACATTTAAGTCATTTAGCAGACGCTCTTATCCAGAGCGACATACCTCCCTGCATGTCATCCTCTCTCTCTCTCTCTCTCTCTCTCTCTCTCTCTCTCTCTCTCTCTCTCCTCCTCCCCCCTGTCCTCCCTCCCTCCCTCTACGTTCCTCTCCCCTCCTTCTCCTCCTTCTCCTCCTCCACCACCTCCACTACTGTCCTCCTCCCTCTACGTCCATCCCCCTCCTCCTCCTCCACTACTGTCCTACCTCCCTGCCTGTCATCCTCTCTCTCTCTCTACCTACTCTCTCCCTCCTCCCCTCTACCTTCCTCCATCCATAGCATTACCTATGGAACATGAGCTCATTTAGGACGTAGTGCCAGTTTGTCTGGCCTGGCCAAGAGGACGTAGTGTCAGTTTGTCTGGCCTGGCCAGAAGGACGTAGTTTCAGTTTGTCTGGCCTGGCCAGAAGGACGTAGTGCCGGTTTGTCTGTCCTGGCCAGAAGGACGTAGTGCCAGTTTGTCTGGCCTGGCCAGAAGGACGTAGTGTCAGTTTGTCTGGCCTGGCCAGGAGGACGTAGTGCCAGTTTGTCTGGCCTGGCCAGGAGGACGTAGTGTCAGTTTGTCTGGCCTGGCCAGAAGGATGTAGTGCCAGTTTGTCTGTCCTGGCCAGGAGGACGTAGTGTCAGTTTGTCTGTCCTGGCCAGGAGGACGTAGTGTCAGTTTGTCTGGCCTGGCCAGGAGGACGTAGTGTCTGTTGGTCTGGCCTGGCCAGGAGAACGTAGTGTCAGTTTGTCTGGCCTGGCCAGAAGGACGTAGTGTCAGTTTGTCTGGCCTGGCCAGGAGGACATAGTGTCAGTTGGTCTGGCCTGGCCAGGAGGACGTAGTGTCAGTTTGTCTGGCCTGGCCAAGAGGACGTAATGTCAGTTGGTTGGCCTGGCCAGGAGAACGTAGTGTCAGTTTGTCTGGCCTGGCCAAGAGGACGTAGTGTCAGTTGGTTGGCCTGGCCAGGAGGACGTAGTGTCAGTTGGTTGGCCTGGCCAGAAGGACGTAGTGTCAGTTGGTCTGGCCTGGCCAAGAGGACGTAGTGTCAGTTGGTCTGGCCTGGTCAGGAGGGGGATGATTGCTTGTCTGGCAACAACATCAGCTCCAAATCAAATTACGTTTTTATTTATTTATGTTTCTACAGATAAATTATCTCAATGACAACCATTTGATTTGTTGTCCTTCTTTCACTGTGCGAGGTCTTTGAGTCAGAGACCAGGGTCAGAGAAGAAATGCTGATCTAGGATCAGTCTTTACTTTTTTTATCATATTAAATAGGATTATATGGACAGGGGGACCTGATTGTAGATCAGCAGCATTCCTAATCTGAGACTCTTTTTTTTAGGCTGGGTGGAGTTTTGTGGTTCTGGCTAGCAGAGCTCTGTGATGCTCTCTCTCTCCATGTCAAACACAATGAGGAACTGTGTGCATGCCTGTTAGTGTGTGTCTGTGTGTGTGTGTGTTTGTGCATGTTGCATTGAAAAATCCCCACATGAGAAATGACATGGCCACAAAATGAAAGCAGCCTGGTTAGATAAACACGGTTCTAAATCAAAACTGGGAGAGTCAGTGACAACACCAAAATAAACTCCTGCTGGGCTGGGGGAAAGAGAGGGAAAACTAGGGGAGGGAGGGAGGGATGAAGGGAGAGAGAAAGAGAGAGACAGAGAGAGAGAGAGAGAGAGAGAGACTATGGAACGAGAGAGTAACTACAGAACGAGAGAGTAACTACAGAACGAGAGAGTAACTATGGAACGAGAGAGTAACTACAGAACGAGAGAGTAACTACGGAACGAGAGAGTAACTATGGAATGCGAGAGTAACTATAGAACGAGAGAGTAACTATGGAACGAGAGAGTAACTATGGAACGCGAGAGTAACTATAGAACGAGAGAGTAACTATAGAACGAGAGAGTAACTATGGAACGAGAGAGTAACTATGGAACGCGAGAGTAACTATAGAACGAGAGAGTAACTATGGAATGCGAGAGTAACTACGGAACGAGAGAGTAACTATAGAACGAGAGAGTAACTATAGAACGCAAGAGTAACTATAGAATGAGAGAGTAACTATGGAACGCGAGAGTAACTATGGAACGAGAGAGTAACTATGGAACGCGAGAGTAACTACGGAACGAGAGAGTAACTATGGAACGCGAGAGTAACTATAGAACGAGAGAGTAACTACAGAACGAGAGAGTAACTATGGAACGCGAGAGTAACTATGGAACGAGAGAGTAACTATAGAACGAGAGAGTAACTATGGAACGCGAGAGTAACTATGGAACGCGAGAGCAACTATAGAACGAGAGAGTAACTATGGAACGCGAGAGTAACTATGGAACGAGAGAGTAACTATGGAACGAGAGAGTAACTATGGAACGAGAGAGTAACTATAGAACGAGAGAGTAACTATAGAACGAGAGAGTAACTAGAGAACGAGAGAGTAACTACAGAACGAGAGAGTAACTATGGAACGAGAGAGTAACTACAGAACGAGAGAGTAACTATGGAACGAGAGAGTAACTATGGAACGAGAGAGTAACTATGGAACGCGAGAGTAACTATGGAACGCGAGAGTAACTATGGAACGAGAGAGTAACTATGGAACGCGAGAGTAACTACGGAACGCGAGAGAGTAACTATGGAACAAGAGAGTAACTATAGCTATCTAGCACTACTAGATGTTCTCATGTCAAACATGCACATGCAAAAAACACACACACACACACACATAAACACACACACACACACACACAGAGATTAGCTATCTAGGCCTGGTGGATATTCTCACAACGAGGAATTGAAGTTCTGACTGTCTCCATCTCCGGAACAGAATACCTGCATGGATAAAGGTTTCAAATAGAACAGGTGTTGAACCAACTGAATGTTCCTGTTAAAGTCGCCCAGAAACTAGAAACTGTTCCTGAACATGAAACCAACTGAATGAAACTAGACTGTTCCTGAAACTGTTCCTGACACGAGTTGAACCAACTGAATGTTCCTGTTAAAGTCGCCCAGAAACTAGAAACTGTTCAGAAACTAGAAACTGTTCCTGAACAGGAGTTGAACCAACTGAATGTTCCTGTTAAAGTCGCCCAGAAACTAGAAACTGTTCCTGAACACGAGTTGAACCAACTGAATGTTCCTGTTAACCTCTTCAGTCGACCCTCTACTTTTTTGAACATTCTGTTAAAAATCGCGCAACATTTCAGCGCCCTGCTACTCATGCCAGGAATATAGTATATGCATTTGCTTAGTCTGTGTGGATAGAAAACACTCAGACGTTTAAAAAACTGGTTAAATCACTGCTGTGGCTTTACCAGAACGGCATTTACATCGAAAAGCACAGGAAAAACTGATCACTGAAAATGGGGAAAATATATCCATGCGCTACTTGAACCCATTGATAAACGTGAACCACAATTAATTGCCTGAGGTTGCAGTACCTACAGCTTCCACAGGGTGTCTAGAGTCTTGTCATTTCCCTTCGAGTTTTCTTGGTCAAACACATACAGGACACCGTATCTAATCCGGTCTAGGGACCGGATATTTTCGTTGAGTTTCTAGCCGGACATTTTTCCAGACGGACAGCTAATGATCTTTACATCGCTCCTGATGAATTTTATCGCTTATTAACGTTTACTAATACCTAAAGTTGCATTACAAACGTATTTCGAAGTGTTTTGTGAAAGTTTATCGCCGACTTTTTGAATTTAAAAAAATGACGTTACGTTTTGAAACGATGTTTTTTTGTTTATCACACAGTCTACATATAACGATATCTAGGCTTTATATGGACCTATTTAATCGAAATAAAGACCCAAATAGTGTTTATGGGACATCTAGGAGTGCCAACAAAGAAGATGGTGAAAGGTAATGAATGTTTTCTATTTTATTGTGCGGTTTGTGTAACGCCGAAATGCTAATTATTTTGTTTACGTCCCCTGTGGGTCTTTTGGGGTGTTGCATGCTATCAGATAATAGCTTCTCATGCTTTCGCCGAAAAGCATTTTAAAAATCTGACTTGTTGCCTGGATTCACAACGAGTGTAGCTTTAATTCGATACCCTGCATGTGTATTTTAATGAACTTTTGAGTTTTAACTAATACTATTAGCATTTAGCGTAGCGCATTTGCATTTCCAGAGTTTAGTTGGGACGCAAGCGTCCCGAGTAGAAGCAACAGGTTAAAGTCGCCCAGAAACTAGAAACTGTTCCTGAACACGAGTTGAACCAACTGTATGTTCCTGATAAAGTCGCCCAGAAACTAGAAACTGTTCCCGAACATGACATGACAGTATCAGTCACCATGTTACTGACCTTGACATTCAATCACTACTAATAGCAGTCATTACCTACTGATAACTGCTGCTTCCCTTCAGCCCTGTTCTGTCGTCTCCCTGCAGTTCAAGGGAACTACACAGTAAGATCCTCCCAGGTGACATACATCCCTCAGTAATCAGCCTGGAGAGAAGGAGAAGCTATAATCAACGCCTTGGTCAAACGGAGAGGGTCAGGGTTCTAGTGGGATTGAGTTCTGTGAATCTATGTATGTGTGTGTGTGTATGTGTGTGTGTGTGTGTGTGTGTATGTGTGTGTGTGTGTGTGTGTGTGTGTGTGTGTGTGTGTGTGTGTGTGTGTGTGTGTGTGTGTGTGTGTGTGTGTGTGTGTGTGTATTAGGCCTGCCCGGGGTGGGAGGGGGCGTGGAGGGTTTTGGAAGACCTGGCTGAAGTCACACACAGCCTGATGAGAGGAGCTGTTGGCATGGTAACAGGAGCAGTAAGAGGAGATGAGATGTGGGTCTGTTTTCTCTGGAGACGCGGTCTGTCTGTCTGTCTGTCTGTCTGTCTGTGTGTGTGTGTGTGTGTGTGTGTGTGTGTGTGTGTGTGTGTGTGTGTGTGTTGTGTATTTATTTTATTTATAACTGCTAAACTGCTTGCTGACTGTACACTGTACTGAATGATTGTAGCTGGTTTACTAACGCATTAGTTCTAGTAGCTATGTTGACTAGCTATGACGTTAGCTAATATGGTGACAACTATGTAGGCTATGTGTAGCGGTTAGTGGTTATGGTATGAAGGTTTGGCCTGGAAAGTTGTTTCATGCCTGGTTACAAACAGCTGATGTGTTTGGCACTGAAGTCCACAAGCGAAGGGAAAAGGTGAGAGGAGGAGAACGCGTAGATGCCAGAAGGAATTCTACAACAAGCACAGTGATCATGCTGTTTGTATGTGGCTGCTATGAAAGTGAACTGGGTGTGATCAGGCGTGTATTCACTCCGCCGACTCCGTTGGAAAAAAACGTTTCTTAATCGGAAGCAAATGGAACAAAGAGGGGATAAATAAACCAATAGAAACTCTTGTTTGCAACGGTTGGACTAACGACTACACCCTGGATCAGCCAGATGCAGGCAACGGTTAATTAACGACTACACCCTGGATCAGCCAGACACAGGCAACGGTTGGACTAACGATTACACCCTGGATCAGCCAGACGCAGGCAACGGTTGGACTAACGACTACACCTGGATCAGCCAGACACAGGCAACGGTTGGATTACGACTACACCCTGGATCAGCCAGGCGCAGGCAACGGTTGGACTAACGACTACACCCTGATCAGCCAGACGCAGGCAACGGTTGGACTAACGACTACACCCTGGATCAGCCAGACGCAGGGCAACGGTTGGACTAACGACTACACCCTGGATCAGCCAGACGCAGGCAAGAGTGTGCAAGGCGCTATTGAATGTGTCACTGTCTGTCACCTTGATTACTCAAACATTTTCTCTCGACCTGAGCCCCTCCACCTATAAACCCACCTCATGATGGGTACAATGGAAACTCTGAGTATCGTGTAGTAGCTTAAAACCTATCAATGTTACATTGAGCTGGGTGAATGGAATATGAACGACAGTCATCCAACATGCTGAAAGATAAACAAGGCCGTGCTCATCTTAAATGTCACCGACCACCATTGACCTGCGCGTGTGTCAAGTGGTTTCACATGTATAGATCATGTCTCACCTCTCCTGTGAGCAGAATTTGGAGCAGGACAGTATCTGGTCAGTGTCCTCCCACTAGCTGTTTTAGACTCTTTTAGACCAAAATGAAGAGACGCATTTAGCATTTACTCAGACCTCTTTATTAGTGTTTCATTCCCATGCTTCCTCTCCTTTCTAAATATGTCTCTACTCCTGCTCCCTCACTTACTCCTTCCTTCTCTCTCTTTCTCCTCTCTCTCTCTCTCTCTCTCCCTCTCTCTCTCCATCTCTTCTGTGATCTCGTGGGAGAGAGAGGAGCCGAAGAGAGGCAGAGAGAGAAGAAGAAGGAGAGATGAGTGAGAGATAGTGGGAGGCAGAGGAGGATTAAGAGGGGGATATTGCACGTTTGTCCCTCAGTCTCATGAGAAAGAGAGGCACAGGGAAGGAGGGAAGGAAGGATTACAGGGAGAGGAACAAGGAAGGAAGGAAGGATACGGGGAGAGGAACAGGGAAGGAAGAGGATACAGGGAGAGGAACAGGAAAGGGAATGAGGAAGGAAGGAAGGAAGGATACGGGGAGGAGGGACGGGAAGGAAGGAAGGATACGGGAGAGGAACAGGGAAGGAAGGAAGGATACAGGGAGAGGGACAGGGAAGGAAGGAAGGATACAGGGAGAGGAACAAGGAAGGAAGGAAGGATACAGGGAGAGGAACAGGGAAGGAAGGAAGGATACAGGGAAGAGGAGACAGGGAAGGAAGGAAGGATACAGGGAGAGGACAGGGAAGGAAGGAAGGAAGGAAGGAAGGAAGGAAGGAAGGAAGGAAGGAAGGAAGGAAGGAAGGAAGGAAGGAAGGAAGGAAGGAAGGAAGGAAGGACAGGGAGAGGCACAGGGAAAGGAGGGGAAGAGAGGGGAAGGAAGGAAGGATACAGGGAGAGAGGGACAGGGAAGGAAGGAAGGAAGGATACAGGGAGAGGAACAGGGAAGGAGGGAAGGAAAGATACAGGGAGAGGAACAGGGAAGAAAGGAAGGGATACAGGGAGAGGAACAGGGAAGAAAGGGAAGGATACAGGGAGAGGCCCAGGGAAAGAGGGAAGCAAGGAAGGAAGGAAGGAAGGAAGGAAGGAAGGAAGGAAGGAAGGAAGGAAGGAAGGAAGGAGGGAAGGAAGGAAGGAAGGATACAGGGAGAGGGACAGGGAAGGAAGGAAGGAAAGATACAGGGAGAAGGAAAGAGAAGGAAAAGCGGAAAGTTAATTTGGGATTCTGGTTGCTCTGTGACTCATCCTTGAGATCCTCCCAATCCCTCCCTTTCTTCTTCCACCCCCAATCCTCCACCCTCCCCCTCCTCCTTCTTCTCTCCTCCATCTCTCCCTCCTACCTCCATTCCTCCCCTCCTCCTTCCCCCTCCTCCTCTCCTCCCCCTCCTCCTCTTCCCCTCCTACCTCCATTCCACCTCTCCCCCTCCTCCATTCTCCCTCCCCTCCACCTGCATGCTAGGCACGATGATAGGGACACACACACACAGACACACACAGACACACACACACACACACACATATGCATGCTCACGTACGCACACACACAAAAACACACACAGTCATTAACTTACACACACACAGACACACACACACACACAGACACACACACACACACACACACATGCATGCTCAAGCACGCACACACACACACCAACACACACACACCAACACACACACACGCACATGAACGGATGAACGTAGGCATACATACATGCACGCTCGCACACACACACACACACACACACACACACACACACACACGTAGATCAGAGTCTGTCCAGTTACCCTTGGCTTAACCGCTGGCTGACAGACAACATCACACACACATTATGTTAACCAATCAATGCCTCTCAGAACCTCACACACACATAATGTTAACCAATCAATGCATCTCATTAAAATAGCTCAACCTACAGTACAGATGATATGTTAACATGAACACGTTGATGACAATTGTTTTGATGAGTCTAGAACGGCCATTAGATCTTCTTAGAGATAGGGGGCAGTATTCTGAAGTTTGGATGACTGACGTGCCCAAAGTAGACTACCTGTTACTCAGGCCCAGAAGCTAGGATATGCATATAATTGGTAGTATTGGATAGAAAACACTGTGAAGTTTCTAAAACTGTTAAAATAATGTCTGTGAGTCAAATGGCTCAGCGTCGTCCGGGTTAGGGAGGGTTTGGCCGGCAGGGATATCCTTGTCTCATCGCGCACTAGCGACTCCTGTGGCGGGCCGGGCGCAGTGCACACTGACATGGTCGCCAGGTGTACGGTGTTTCCTCCGACACATTAGTGCGGCTGGCTTCCGGGTTGGATGGGCATTGTGTCAAGAAGCAGTGCGGATTGGTTGGGTTGTGTTTTGGAGGATGCATGGCTCTTGACCTTCGCCTCTCCCGTGTCTGTAAGGGAGTTGCAGCGATGAGACAAGACTGTAACTACTAACAATTGAATACCACGAAATTGGGGACAAAAAAAGGGGTGACCACCCATTGGAATGCTTGTCTATGGGAAAATCAAAGGAAATCCTCCCACATTGCAGTTCCTATGGATTCCATTAGATGTCAACAGTCTTTAGAAAGGGTTTCAGGCTTGTTTTTGAAAAATGAGCTAGAATTTGTAGTTTTCAAGTTGGCTCTCATTTTGACTGTAGTCTTGTGGCACGCGTGGATGAGGCGCGCACTCATCCGGTATTGAACACACTATTTTCCATCTTAAATGTTAGCGTTTATTTACATATTAGGGTACCTGAGGATTGATTAGAAACGTTGTTTGACTTGTTTGGACGAAGTTTATTGGTAACTTTTGAGATTCCTTTGTATGCATTTTGAATGAGTGGAACAGGTGGATTACTGAATCAAGCTCGCCAACTAAACTGACTTTTTTGGGATATAAAGAAGGACTGTATCGAACAATGCAACTATTTGTTGTGTAGCTGGGACACTTGGGATTGCAAACAGAGGAAGATCTTCAAAGGTAGGTGATATATTTTATCGCTATTTCTGACTTTTGGGACGCCTCTGCCGGTTTGGAAAATGTTTTTGATGTTTTTTATGCTGGGCACTGTCCTCAGATAATCGCATGGTATGCTTTCACCGTAAAGCCTTTTTGAAATCTGACAAAGCAGCTGGATTAACAAGAAGTTAAGCTTTTAAATGATGTATGACACTTGTATTTTCATGTATGTTTAATATTACAATTTTTGTATTTTGAATTCTCCCCGGATGTTGTCGAGGTGGGGGCGCTAGCGGCATGTCTAGCCCAAAAGGTTTTAAATAGTGTATCATAACATCCCTGTTAGAAGATTCTTTTATATTTTATATAATATAGCAACTCCAAAGCAAAAAAATGAGTGCATACAGTACATTTTAGTATGTGATCCCTGACTCACAACTCAACCGTATCTAGCCAACTCAACCGTATCTAGCCAACTCAACCGTATCTATCCAACTCACCGTATCTAGCCAACCTCAACGTATCTAGGCAACTCAACGTATCTAGGCAACTCAACCGTATCTAGCCAACTCAACGTATATAGCCATCTCAACCGTATCTAGCCAACTCAACCGTATCTAGCCAACTCAACGTATCTAGGCAACTCAACCGTATCTAGGCAACTCAACCGTATCTAGCCAACTCAACCGTATCTAGCCAACTCAACGTATCTAGCCAACTCAACCGTATCTAGGCAACTCAACCGTATCTAGCCAACTCAACCGTATCTAGCCAACTCAACCGTATCTAGCCAACTCAACGTATCTAGGCAACTCAACCGTATCTAGGCAACTCCACCATATCTAGCCAACTCAACCATATCTAGCCAACTCAACCGTATCTAGCAAACTCCACCATATCTAGCCAACTCCACCATATCTAGCCAACTCCACCATATCTAGCCAACTCAACGTATCTAGCCAACTCCACCATAACTAGCCAACTCCACCATAACTAGCCAACTCCACCATATCTAGCCAACTCCACCATAACTAGCCAACTCCACCATATCTAGCCAACTCCACCGTATCTAGCCAACTCAACGTATCTAGCAAACTCCACCATATCTAGCCAACTCCACCGTATCTAGCCAACTCAACGTATCTAGCCAACTCCACCATAACTAGCCAACTCCACCATAACTAGCCAACTCCACCATATCTAGCCAACTCCACCATAACTAGCCAACTCCAACATATCTAGCCAACTCCACCATAACTAGCCAACTCCACCATAACTAGCCAACTCTCGGTGTGTGGGTAAAGTATACAGGTATTCTGATGCAAATCTGTGATGATACAGCATGTAACAGGGTGTTCTATCACTTTCTGAGAAGGTCCGGGAAACACACCTTTCCTTGTTGCCAAAGGTCCGGATGGATTTTGTCATTTAGTAACAAACCCCCACCTTTCAACCCATACAACCCCAAACTGTTCGCACTGTTCACGCTGTTCACGCTGTTCGCACTGTTCACAACTCTACACATTTTGACAGGGGCGGAGGCCCGACTGAGATCCTAAAATATATCAATTCCTTTTATTACTTATAAACAATAAACATGTATCCTAATGGTTTAGCAGTGGTGTAGAGTAATCAATC
>NW_027040352.1:0-5000 GCF_034236695.1 Oncorhynchus nerka
GGACATGTTTCCATCATGTTTCCATCAGGCCTGTCAGGACATGTTTCCATCAGGCCTGTCAGGACATGTTTCCATCAGGCCTGTCAGGACATGTTTCCATCAGGCCTGTCAGGACATGTCTCCATCAGGCCTGTCAGGACATGTTTCCATCAGGCCTGTCAGGACATGTTCCATCAGGCCTGTCCTCCATCAGGCCTGTCAGGACATGTTTCCATCAGGCCTGTCATGTTTCCATCAGACATGTTTCCATCAGGCCTGTCAGGACATGTTTCCATCAGGCCTGTTTCCACATGTTCTCTCCATGTCTCCATCAGGCCTGTCAGGACATGTTTCCATCAGGCCTGTCGGGACATGTTCTCTCCTGTTTCCATCAGGCCTGTCGGGACATGTTTCCATCAGGCCTGTCAGGACATGTTTCCATCAGGCCTGTCGGGACATGTTTCCATCAGGCCTGTCGGGACATGTTCCATCAGGCCTGTCGGGACATGTCTCCATCAGGCCTGTCGGGACATGTCTCCATCAGGCCTGTCGGGACATGTCTCCATCAGGCCTGTCGGGACATGTTTCCATCAGGCCTGTCGGGACATGTTTCCATCAGGCCTGTCGGGACATGTTTCCATCAGGCCTGTCGGGACATGTTTCCATCAGGCCTGTCGGGACATGTTTCCATCAGGCCTGTCGGGACATGTTTCCATCAGGCCTGTCAGGACATGTTTCCATCAGGCCTGTCGGGACATGTCTCCATCAGGCCTGTCGGGACATGTCTCCATCAGGCCTGTCGGGACATGTGTCCATCAGGCCTGTCGGGACATGTGTCCATCAGGCCTGTCGGGACATGTGTCCATCAGGCCTGTCGGGACATGTTTCCATCAGGCCTGTCGGGACATGTTTCCATCAGGCCTGTCGGGACATGTCTCCATCAGGCCTGTCGGGACATGTCTCCATCAGGCCTGTCGGGACATGTTTCCATCAGGCCTGTAAGGACATGTTATATCCTGTTTCCATCAGGCCTGTCAGGACATGTTTCCATCAGGCCTGTCAGGACATGTTTCCATCAGGCCTGTCAGGACATGTTTCCATCAGGCCTGTCAGGACATGGTTCCATCAGGCCTGTCAGGACATGTTTCCATCAGGCCTGTCAGGACATGTTTCCATCAGGCCTGTCAGGACATGTTTCCATCAGGCCTGTCAGGACATGTTTCCATCAGGCCTGTCGGGACATGTTCTGACATGTTTCCATCAGGCCTGTCAGGACATGTGTCCATCAGGCCTGTCAGGACATGTGTCCATCAGGCCTGTCAGGACATGTGTCCATCAGGCCTGTCAGGACATGTTTCCATCAGGCCTGTCGGGACATGTTCTGACATGTTTCCATCAGGCCTGTCGGGACATGTTCTCTCCTGTTTCCATCAGGCCTGTCAGGACATGTCTCCATCAGGCCTGTCAGGACATGTCTCCATCAGGCCTGTCGGGACATGTGTCCATCAGGCCTGTCGGGACATGTTTCCATCAGGCCTGTCAGGACATGTTTCCATCAGGCCTGTCAGGACATGTTTCCATCAGGCCTGTCAGGACATGTTTCCATCAGGCCTGTCAGGACATGTTTCCATCAGGCCTGTCAGGACATGTTTCCATCAGGCCTGTCAGGACATGTGTCCATCAGGCCTGTCAGGACATGTGTCCATCAGGCCTGTCAGGACATGTTTCCATCAGGCCTGTCAGGACATGTTTCCATCAGGCCTGTCAGGACATGGTTCCATCAGGCCTGTCAGGACATGTTTCCATCAGGCCTGTCAGGACATGTTTCCATCAGGCCTGTCAGGACATGTTTCCATCAGGCCTGTCAGGACATGTTTCCATCAGGCCTGTCAGGACATGTTCAATCCCACATGTACTTTACTCACAAACCTGGTCAGCGGGACAGAAAAGACGGACCTACTTGTCAAATTTGTGTATTTGTTCCTCGTTGTATGGCAGACGTCTCTCAGCCTTGTCCTTCTTAAACTGGTGGTAGATGGCTGTAATGGAGTCCAGGAGAACCTTGATCCTTTCAACACTGAGACAGAGAGAGAGAAAACCACCAGTGTTAGATGGCTGTAATGGAGTCCAGGAGAACCTTGATCCTTTCAACACTGAGACAGAGAGAGAAAACCACCAGTGTGAGATGGCTGTAATGGAGTCCAGGAGAACCTTGATCCTTTCAACACTGAGACAGAGAGAGAAAACCACCAGTGTTAGATGGCTGTAATGGAGTCCAGGAGAACCTTGATCCTTTCAACACTGAGACAGAGAGAGAAAACCACCAGTGTGAGATGGCTGTAATGGAGTCCAGGAGAACCTTGATCCTTTCAACACTGAGACAGAGAGAGAAAACCACCAGTGTGAGATGGCTGTAATGGAGTCCAGGAGAACCTTGATTCTCTCAACACTGAGACAGAGAGAGAAAACCACCAGTGTGAGATGGCTGTAATGGAGTCCAGGAGAACCTTGATTCTCTCAACACTGAGACAGAGAGAGAGAAAACCACCAGTGTTAGATGGCTGTAATGGAGTCCAGGAGAACCTTGATTCTCTCAACACTGAGACAGAGAGAGAGAAAACCACCAGTGTGAGATGGCTGTAATGGAGTCCAGGAGAACCTTGATTCTCTCAACACTGAGACAGAGAGAGAGAAAACCACCAGTGTTAGATGGCTGTAATGGAGTCCAGGAGAACCTTGATTCTCTCAACACTGAGACAGAGAGAGAGAAAACCACCAGTGTTAGATGGCTGTAATGGAGTCCAGGAGAACCTTGATCCTTTCAACACTGAGACAGAGAGAGAGAAAAACACCAGTGTTAGATGGCTGAAAGGAGCTGTGGAACTCATGTGTGGCTTGAGGAGCAACATCAGTCCACAGATATTGGATATTCATCTCAGACTCTGTTTTTGTATGGAGATACAGGTATACTGTAACCTGGTAACATTTAGTATCTCTCTAGGTTACGGTGTGATCTCTGAAGTATACTGTAACCTGGTAACATTTAGTATCTCTCTAGGTTACGGTGTGATCTCTGAAGTATACTGTAACCTGGTAACATTTAGTATCTCTCTAGGTTACGGTGTGATCTCTGAAGTATACTGTAACCTGGTAACATTTAGTATCTCTCTAGGTTACGGTGTGATCTCTGAAGTATACTGTAACCTGGTAACATTTAGTATCTCTCTAGGTTACGGTGTGATCTCTGAAGTATACTGTAACCTGGTAACATTTAGTATCTCTCTAGGTTACGGTGTGATCTCTGAAGTATACTGTAACCTGGTAACATTTAGTATCTCTCTAGGTTACGATATGAAAACATGTGTTACCCTTTGGGGCAGCGATGTATCTCTCTCTAGGTTACGATATGAAAACATGTGTTACCCTTTGGGGGCAGCGATGTATCTCTCTAGGTTACGATATGAAAACATGTGTTACCCTTTGGGGGCAGCGATGTATCTCTCTAGGTTACGATATGAAAACATGTGTTACCCTTTGGGGCAGCGATGTATCTCTCTAGGTTACGATATGAAAACATGTGTTACCGTTTGGGGCAGCGTTATCAGAAAAGCACAACATTGATTTTCACAAGACGATACATGTCTGTTTCACCACAGGATTTGAGCTCCACGGATAAATGATTGGACTATATTAGTGATTTAAATAGTTGGACGGCTCACAACTTCCTCCAGCTAAATGAACACGAGACCAACGTACTTATTGTTGGAGCCGAAGCACAGAGAATCTGGCTGTACATTTTAATTCACGGGCCAATAAATAATTTTACATTCTGAACTCAATTTCAAAAAACAGGCATTAGGAAGGTGAACTCATCCGTGCTTTGACTACAAACAGGCTTGACGACTGTGATGCTCTCCTGTCTGGTCTACCCAAGGAAGACTACAGGCTTGACGACTGTGATGCTCTCCTGTCTGGTCTACCCAAGGAAGACATTGTATGTTTTTCAGTTGACCAGAATGCTGCAGCGTGGGTACTGGCCATGATCATGTTGATCGATTTCGTGCGTTTCTGTCACTGTGTAAAACTATCAAGGTCACAACTAAAACTTTTGTCGCTTTGGCCTCCCGCCACTAGCACGCCACTAGCACGCCACTAGCACATCACTAGCACGCCACTAGCACATCACTAGCACGCCACTAGCACGCCACTAGCACATCACTAGCACGCCACTAACACGCCGCTAGCACATCACTAGCACGCCACTAGCACATCACTAGCACGCCACTAGCACATCACTAGCACATCACTAGCACGCCACTAGCACATCACTAGCACGCCACTAGCACGCCACTAGCACGTCACTAGCACGCCACTAGCACGCCACTAACACGTCACTAGCACGCCGCTAACACGTCGCTAGCACGCCGCTAGCACGCCGCTAGCACGCCGCTAGCACGCCGCTAGCACGCGCTAGCGTCGCGTGAATGTTCCCGGAAATAGAATGTAGCTAACTCGCGGCGATCCCAGTGACGTCCCAGAATAAGGCGACAATATTAAAATGACCAAAAGAGTTCGGTCGGCTTTGTGTTTTCATTTTTGCCATGGAACATTTTTTGGGGGGATACTTGTGTCGTCACAGCCCTAAAACACACTCGTTACTTACTTCCTGTCTTCAGGGTGTGTTCCAGCTTGAGTCCAGCTGTCCGTCAGAACACCACCTGACAGGAACTTACTCTTGATGTCCTGAACCGTCTGCTCCATGGGGACTATGGAGTTAGAGATCTGCACAGAGAGACAACCAATCAACCACAGCCCTGGGGGAGGCTGAGAGACAACCAATCAACAGCAGCCCTGGGGGAGGCTGAGAGACAACCAATCAACAGCAGCTCCAGAGATGGGAGGCTGACTGAGAAGATAATAGCCAGAGGCGGGGTCAGAGGGAACAGAGGCTGAGTGATAGGTTAAGGGGCGGGGCCAGAGGGAACAGAGGATGAGTGATAGATTAAGGGGCTGGGCCAGAG
>NW_027040352.1:10000-54444 GCF_034236695.1 Oncorhynchus nerka
GTGTACCAGTTGAGGGGTATATCAGGTGAACAGTGTACCAGTTGACAGAGGGGTATACCAGGTGAACAGTGTACCAGTTGAGGGGTATACCAGGTGAACAGTGTACCAGTTGACAGAGGGGTATACCAGGTGAACAGTGTACCAGTTGAGGGGTATACCAGATGAACAGTGTACCAGTTGAGGGGTATACCAGGTGAACAGTGTACCAGTTGTGGGGTATACCAGGTGAACAGTGTACCAGTTGAGGGGTATACCAGGAGAACAGTGTACCAGTTGAGGGGTATACCAGGTGAACAGTGTACCAGTTGAGGGGTATATCAGGTGAACAGTGTACCAGTTGACAGAGGGGTATACCAGGTGAACAGTGTACCAGTTGACAGAGGGGTATACCAGGTGAACAGTGTACCAGTTGACAGAGGGGTATACCAGGTGAACAGTGTACCAGTTGAGGGGTATACCAGGTGAACAGTGTACCAGTTGACAGAGGGGTATACCAGGTGAACAGTGTACCAGTTGAAGGGTATACCAGGAGAACAGTGTACCAGTTGAGGGGTATACCAGGAGAACAGTGTACCAGTTGAGGGGTATACCAGGTGAACAGTGTACCAGTTGAGGGGTATACCAGGAGAACAGTGTACCAGTTGAGGGGTATATCAGGTGAACAGTGTACCAGTTGACAGAGGGGTATACCAGGTGAACAGTGTACCAGTTGAGGGGTATACCAGGTGAACAGTGTACCAGTTGAGGGGTATAACAGGTGAACCAGTTGACAGAGGGGTATATCAGGTGAACCAGTTGACAGAGGGGTATATCAGGTGAACCAGTTGAGGGGTATACCAGGTGAACAGTGTACCAGTTGACAGAGGGGTATACCAGGAGAACAGTGTACCAGTTGAGGGGTATACCAGGAGAACAGTGTACCAGTTGAGGGGTATACCAGGTGAACAGTGTACCAGTTGAGGGGTATACCAGGAGAACAGTGTACCAGTTGAGGGGTATACCAGGTGAACAGTGTACCAGTTGAGGGGTATACCAGGAGAACAGTGTACCAGTTGAGGGGTATACCAGGTGAACAGTGTACCAGTTGAGGGGTATACCAGGAGAACAGTGTACCAGTTGAGGGGTATATCAGGTGAACAGTGTACCAGTTGACAGAGGGGTATACCAGGTGAACAGTGTACCAGTTGAGGGGTATACCAGGTGAACAGTGTACCAGTTGACAGAGGGGTATACCAGGTGAACAGTGTACCAGTTGACAGAGGGGTATACCAGGTGAACAGTGTACCAGTTGAGGGGTATACCAGGTGAACAGTGTACCAGTTGACAGAGGGGTATACCAGGTGAACAGTGTACCAGTTGAGGGGTATACCAGGAGAACAGTGTACCAGTTGAGGGGTATACCAGGAGAACAGTGTACCAGTTGAGGGGTATATCAGGGGAACAGTGTACCAGTTGACAGAGGGGTATATCAGGTGAACAGTGTACCAGTTGAGGGGTATATCAGGAGAACAGTGTACCAGTTGAGGGGTATACCAGGTGAACAGTGTACCAGTTGACAGAGGGGTATACCAGGTGAACAGTGTACCAGTTGACAGAGGGGTATACCAGGTGAACAGTGTACCAGTTGACAGAGGGGTATACCAGGTGAACAGTGTACCAGTTGAGGGGTATACCAGGTGAACAGTGTACCAGTTGAGGGGTATACCAGGTGAACAGTGTACCAGTTGACAGAGGGGTATACCAGGTGAACAGTGTACCAGTTGAGGGGTATACCAGGTGAACAGTGTACCAGTTGAGGGGTATACCAGGAGAACAGTGTACCAGTTGAGGGGTATACCAGGTGAACAGTGTACCAGTTGACAGAGGGGTATATCAGGTGAACAGTGTACCAGTTGACAGAGGGGTATACCAGGTGAACAGTGTACCAGTTGAGGGGTATACCAGGTGAACAGTGTACCAGTTGAGGGGTATACCAGGTGAACAGTCTACCAGTTGAGGGGTATACCAGGAGAACAGTGTACCAGTTGAGGGGTATACCAGGTGAACAGTGTACCAGTTGAGGGGTATACCAGGAGAACAGTGTACCAGTTGAGGGGTATACCAGGTGAACAGTGTACCAGTTGAGGGGTATATCAGGTGAACAGTGTACCAGTTGACAGAGGGGTATACCAGGTGAACAGTGTACCAGTTGACAGAGGGGTATACCAGGTGAACAGTGTACCAGTTGACAGAGGGGTATACCAGGTGAACAGTGTACCAGTTGACAGAGGGGTATACCAGGTGAACAGTGTACCAGTTGACAGAGGGGTATACCAGGTGAACAGTGTACCAGTTGAGGGTATACCAGGTGAACAGTGTACCAGTTGACAGGGTATACCAGGTGTTGAGGGGCATACCAGGTGAACAGTGTACCAGTTGACAGAGGGGTATACCAGGTGAACAGTGTACCAGTTGAGGGGTATACCAGGTGAACAGTGTACCAGTTGAGGGGTATACCAGGAGAACAGTGTACCAGTTGAGGGGTATACCAGGAGAACAGTGTACCAGTTGAGGGGTATATCAGGGGAACAGTGTACCAGTTGACAGAGGGGTATATCAGGTGAACAGTGTACCAGTTGAGGGGTATATCAGGAGAACAGTGTACCAGTTGAGGGGTATACCAGGTGAACAGTGTACCAGTTGACAGAGGGGTATACCAGGTGAACAGTGTACCAGTTGACAGAGGGGTATACCAGGTGAACAGTGTACCAGTTGAGGGGTATACCAGGTGAACAGTGTACCAGTTGAGGGGTATACCAGGTGAACAGTGTACCAGTTGAGGGGTATACCAGGTGAACAGTGTACCAGTTGAGGGGTATACCAGGTGAACAGTGTACCAGTTGAGGGGTATACCAGGAGAACAGTGTACCAGTTGAGGGGTATACCAGGTGAACAGTGTACCAGTTGAGGGGTATACCAGGAGAACAGTGTACCAGTTGACAGAGGGGTATATCAGGTGAACAGTGTACCAGTTGAGGGGTATATCAGGAGAACAGTGTACCAGTTGAGGGGTATACCAGGAGAACAGTGTACCAGTTGACAGAGGGGTATACCAGGTGAACAGTGTACCAGTTGAGGGGTATAACAGGTGAACAGTGTACCAGTTGAGGGGTATACCAGGAGAACAGTACCAGTTGAGGGGTATACCAGGTGAACAGTGTACCAGTTGACAGAGGGGTATATCAGGTGAACAGTGTACCAGTTGACAGAGGGGTATACCAGGTGAACAGTGTACCAGTTGAGGGGTATACCAGGAGAACAGTGTACCAGTTGACAGAGGGTATACCAGGTGAACAGTGTACCAGTTGACAGAGGGTATATCAGGTGAACAGTGTACCAGTTGAGGGGTATATCAAGAGAACAGTGTACCAGTTGAGGGGTATACCAGGTGAACAGTGTACCAGTTGACAGAGGGTATACCAGGTGAACAGTGTACCAGTTGACAGAGGGGTATACCAGGTGAACAGTGTACCAGTTGAGGGGTATACCAGGTGAACAGTGTACCAGTTGAGGGGTATACCAGGTGAACAGTGTACCAGTTGAGGGGTATACCAGGTGAACAGTGTACCAGTTGACAGAGGGGTATATCAGGTGAACAGTGTACCAGTTGACAGAGGGGTATACCAGGTGAACAGTGTACCAGTTGACAGAGGGGTATACCAGGTGAACAGTGTACCAGTTGACAGAGGGGTATATCAGGTGAACAGTGTACCAGTTGACAGAGGGGTATATCAGGTGAACAGTGTACCAGTTGAGGTGTATATCAGGAGAACAGTGTACCAGTTGAGGGGTATACCAGGAGAACAGTGTACCAGTTGAGGGGTATACCAGGTGAACAGTGTACCAGTTGAGGGGTATACCAGGAGAACAGTGTACCAGTTGAGGGGTATACCAGGTGAACAGTGTACCAGTTGAGGGGTATACCAGGAGAACAGTGTACCAGTTGAGGGGTATACCAGGTGAACAGTGTACCAGTTGAGGGGTATACCAGGAGAACGGTGTACCAGTTGAGGGGTATACCAGGAGAACGGTGTACCAGTTGAGGGGTATACCAGGAGAACAGTGTACCAGTTGAGGGGTATACCAGGAGAACAGTGTACCAGTTGAGGGGTATACCAGGTGAACAGTGTACCAGTTGAGGGGTATACCAGGTGAACAGTGTACCAGTTGAGGGGTATACCAGGAGAACAGTGTACCAGTTGAGGGGTATATCAGGTGAACAGTGTACCAGTTGACAGAGGGGTATACCAGGTGAACAGTGTACCAGTTGAGGGGTATACCAGGTGAACAGTGTACCAGTTGACAGAGGGGTATACCAGGTGAACAGTGTACCAGTTGAGGGGTATACCAGATGAACAGTGTACCAGTTGACAGAGGGGTATACCAGGTGAACAGTGTACCAGTTGAGGGGTATACCAGATGAACAGTGTACCAGTTGAGGGGTATACCAGGTGAACAGTGTACCAGTTGAGGGGTATACCAGGAGAACAGTGTACCAGTTGAGGGTATACCAGGTGAACAGTGTACCAGTTGAGGGTATATCAGGTGAACAGTGTACCAGTTGACAGAGGGGTATACCAGGTGAACAGTGTACCAGTTGACAGAGGGGTATACCAGGTGAACAGTGTACCAGTTGACAGAGGGGTATACCAGGTGAACAGTGTACCAGTTGACAGAGGGGTATACCAGGTGAACAGTGTACCAGTTGACAGAGGGGTATACCAGGTGAACAGTGTACCAGTTGACAGAGGGGTATACCAGGTGAACAGTGTACCAGTTGAAGGGTATACCAGGTGAACAGTGTACCAGTTGACAGAGGGGTATACCATGTGAACAGTGTACCAGTTGAGGGGTATACCAGGTGAACAGTGTACCAGTTGAGGGGTATACCAGGTGAACAGTGTACCAGTTGAGGGGTATACCAGGTGAACAGTGTACCAGTTGAGGGGTATACCAGGAGAACAGTGTACCAGTTGAGGGGTATATCAGGTGAACAGTGTACCAGTTGACAGAGGGGTATATCAGGTGAACAGTGTACCAGTTGAGGGGTATATCAGGAGAACAGTGTACCAGTTGAGGGGTATACCAGGAGAACAGTGTACCAGTTGACAGAGGGGTATACCAGGTGAACAGTGTACCAGTTGAGGGGTATACCAGGTGAACAGTGTACCAGTTGAGGGGTATAACAGGTGAACCAGTTGACAGAGGGGTATATCAGGTGAACCAGTTGAGGGGTATACCAGGTGAACAGTGTACCAGTTGACAGAGGGGTATACCAGGTGAACAGTGTACCAGTTGAGGGGTATACCAGGAGAACAGTGTACCAGTTGAGGGGTATACCAGGAGAACAGTGTACCAGTTGAGGGGTATACCAGGTGAACAGTGTACCAGTTGAGGGGTATATCAGGTGAACAGTGTACCAGTTGACAGAGGGGTATACCAGGTGAACAGTGTACCAGTTGAGGGGTATACCAGGTGAACAGTGTACCAGTTGAGGGGTATAACAGGTGAACCAGTTGACAGAGGGGTATATCAGGTGAACCAGTTGACAGAGGGGTATATCAGGTGAACCAGTTGAGGGGTATACCAGGTGAACAGTGTACCAGTTGACAGAGGGGTATACCAGGAGAACAGTGTACCAGTTGAGGGGTATACCAGGAGAACAGTGTACCAGTTGAGGGGTATACCAGGTGAACAGTGTACCAGTTGAGGGGTATACCAGGAGAACAGTGTACCAGTTGAGGGGTATACCAGGTGAACAGTGTACCAGTTGAGGGGTATACCAGGAGAACAGTGTACCAGTTGAGGGGTATATCAGGTGAACAGTGTACCAGTTGACAGAGGGGTATACCAGGTGAACAGTGTACCAGTTGAGGGGTATACCAGGTGAACAGTGTACCAGTTGACAGAGGGGTATACCAGGTGAACAGTGTACCAGTTGACAGAGGGGTATACCAGGTGAACAGTGTACCAGTTGAGGGGTATACCAGGTGAACAGTGTACCAGTTGACAGAGGGGTATACCAGGTGAACAGTGTACCAGTTGAGGGGTATACCAGGAGAACAGTGTACCAGTTGAGGGGTATACCAGGAGAACAGTGTACCAGTTGAGGGGTATATCAGGGGAACAGTGTACCAGTTGACAGAGGGGTATATCAGGTGAACAGTGTACCAGTTGAGGGGTATATCAGGAGAACAGTGTACCAGTTGAGGGGTATACCAGGTGAACAGTGTACCAGTTGACAGAGGGGTATACCAGGTGAACAGTGTACCAGTTGACAGAGGGGTATACCAGGTGAACAGTGTACCAGTTGACAGAGGGGTATACCAGGTGAACAGTGTACCAGTTGAGGGGTATACCAGGTGAACAGTGTACCAGTTGAGGGGTATACCAGGTGAACAGTGTACCAGTTGAGGGGTATACCAGGTGAACAGTGTACCAGTTGACAGAGGGGTATACCAGGTGAACAGTGTACCAGTTGAGGGTATACCAGGTGAACAGTGTACCAGTTGAGGGGTATACCAGGAGAACAGTGTACCAGTTGAGGGGCATACCAGGTGAACAGTGTACCAGTTGAGGGTATACCAGGAGAACAGTGTACCAGTTGAGGGGTATATCAGGTGAACAGTGTACCAGTTGACAGAGGGGTATATCAGGTGAACAGTGTACCAGTTGAGGGGTATATCAGGAGAACAGTGTACCAGTTGAGGGGTATACCAGGAGAACAGTGTACCAGTTGACAGAGGGGTATACCAGGTGAACAGTGTACCAGTTGAGGGGTATAACAGGTGAACAGTGTACCAGTTGAGGGGTATACCAGGAGAACAGTACCAGCTGAGGGGTATACCAGGTGAACAGTGTACCAGTTGACAGAGGGGTATATCAGGTGAACAGTGTACCAGTTGACAGAGGGGTATACCAGGTGAACAGTGTACCAGTTGAGGGGTATACCAGGAGAACAGTGTACCAGTTGACAGAGGGGTATACCAGGTGAACAGTGTACCAGTTGACAGAGGGGTATATCAGGTGAACAGTGTACCAGTTGAGGGGTATATCAAGAGAACAGTGTACCAGTTGAGGGGTATACCAGGTGAACAGTGTACCAGTTGACAGAGGGGTATACCAGGTGAACAGTGTACCAGTTGACAGAGGGGTATACCAGGTGAACAGTGTACCAGTTGAGGGGTATACCAGGTGAACAGTGTACCAGTTGAGGGGTATACCAGGTGAACAGTGTACCAGTTGAGGGGTATACCAGGTGAACAGTGTACCAGTTGAGGGGTATACCAGGTGAACAGTGTACCAGTTGAGGGGTATACCAGGAGAACAGTGTACCAGTTGAGGGGTATACCAGGTGAACAGTGTACCAGTTGACAGAGGGGTATATCAGGTGAACAGTGTACCAGTTGACAGAGGGGTATACCAGGTGAACAGTGTACCAGTTGACAGAGGGGTATACCAGGTGAACAGTGTACCAGTTGACAGAGGGGTATATCAGGTGAACAGTGTACCAGTTGACAGAGGGGTATATCAGGTGAACAGTGTACCAGTTGAGGGGTATATCAGGAGAACAGTGTACCAGTTGAGGGGTATACCAGGAGAACAGTGTACCAGTTGAGGGGTATACCAGGTGAACAGTGTACCAGTTGAGGGGTATACCAGGAGAACAGTGTACCAGTTGAGGGGTATACCAGGTGAACAGTGTACCAGTTGAGGGGTATACCAGGAGAACGGTGTACCAGTTGAGGGGTATACCAGGAGAACAGTGTACCAGTTGAGGGGTATATCAGGTGAACAGTGTACCAGTTGACAGAGGGGTATATCAGGAGAACAGTGTACCAGTTGAGGGGTATACCAGGAGAACAGTGTACCAGTTGAGGGGTATACCAGGTGAACAGTGTACCAGTTGAGGGGTATACCAGGTGAACAGTCTACCAGTTGAGGGGTATACCAGGAGAACAGTGTACCAGTTGAGGGGTATATCAGGTGAACAGTGTACCAGTTGACAGAGGGGTATACCAGGTGAACAGTGTACCAGTTGAGGGGTATACCAGGTGAACAGTGTACCAGTTGACAGAGGGGTATACCAGGTGAACAGTGTACCAGTTGAGGGGTATACCAGATGAACAGTGTACCAGTTGACAGAGGGGTATACCAGGTGAACAGTGTACCAGTTGAGGGGTATACCAGATGAACAGTGTACCAGTTGAGGGGTATACCAGGTGAACAGTGTACCAGTTGAGGGGTATACCAGGAGAACAGTGTACCAGTTGAGGGGTATACCAGGTGAACAGTGTACCAGTTGACAGAGGGGTATATCAGGTGAACAGTGTACCAGTTGACAGAGGGGTATACCAGGTGAACAGTGTACCAGTTGACAGAGGGGTATACCAGGTGAACAGTGTACCAGTTGACAGAGGGGTATACCAGGTGAACAGTGTACCAGTTGAGGGGTATACCAGGTGAACAGTGTACCAGTTGACAGAGGGGTATACCAGGTGAACAGTGTACCAGTTGAGGGGTATACCAGGTGAACAGTGTACCAGTTGACAGAGGGGTATACCAGGTGAACAGTGTACCAGTTGAGGGGTATACCAGGTGAACAGTGTACCAGTTGAGGGGTATACCAGGAGAACAGTGTACCAGTTGAGGGGTATACCAGGAGAACAGTGTACCAGTTGAGGGGTATATCAGGGGAACAGTGTACCAGTTGACAGAGGGGTATATCAGGTGAACAGTGTACCAGTTGAGGGGTATATCAGGAGAACAGTGTACCAGTTGAGGGGTATACCAGGTGAACAGTGTACCAGTTGACAGAGGGGTATACCAGGTGAACAGTGTACCAGTTGACAGAGGGGTATACCAGGTGAACAGTGTACCAGTTGAGGGGTATACCAGGTGAACAGTGTACCAGTTGAGGGGTATACCAGGTGAACAGTGTACCAGTTGAGGGGTATACCAGGTGAACAGTGTACCAGTTGAGGGGTATACCAGGTGAACAGTGTACCAGTTGAGGGGTATACCAGGAGAACAGTGTACCAGTTGAGGGGTATACCAGGTGAACAGTGTACCAGTTGAGGGGTATACCAGGAGAACAGTGTACCAGTTGAGGGGTATATCAGGTGAACAGTGTACCAGTTGACAGAGGGGTATATCAGGTGAACAGTGTACCAGTTGAGGGGTATATCAGGAGAACAGTGTACCAGTTGAGGGGTATACCAGGAGAACAGTGTACCAGTTGACAGAGGGGTATACCAGGTGAACAGTGTACCAGTTGAGGGGTATAACAGGTGAACAGTGTACCAGTTGAGGGGTATACCAGGAGAACAGTACCAGTTGAGGGGTATACCAGGTGAACAGTGTACCAGTTGACAGAGGGGTATATCAGGTGAACAGTGTACCAGTTGACAGAGGGGTATACCAGGTGAACAGTGTACCAGTTGAGGGGTATACCAGGAGAACAGTGTACCAGTTGACAGAGGGGTATACCAGGTGAACAGTGTACCAGTTGACAGAGGGGTATATCAGGTGAACAGTGTACCAGTTGAGGGGTATATCAAGAGAACAGTGTACCAGTTGAGGGGTATACCAGGTGAACAGTGTACCAGTTGACAGAGGGGTATACCAGGTGAACAGTGTACCAGTTGACAGAGGGGTATACCAGGTGAACAGTGTACCAGTTGAGGGGTATACCAGGTGAACAGTGTACCAGTTGAGGGGTATACCAGGTGAACAGTGTACCAGTTGAGGGGTATACCAGGTGAACAGTGTACCAGTTGACAGAGGGGTATATCAGGTGAACAGTGTACCAGTTGACAGAGGGGTATACCAGGTGAACAGTGTACCAGTTGACAGAGGGGTATACCAGGTGAACAGTGTACCAGTTGACAGAGGGGTATATCAGGTGAACAGTGTACCAGTTGACAGAGGGGTATATCAGGTGAACAGTGTACCAGTTGAGGTGTATATCAGGAGAACAGTGTACCAGTTGAGGGGTATACCAGGAGAACAGTGTACCAGTTGAGGGGTATACCAGGTGAACAGTGTACCAGTTGAGGGGTATACCAGGAGAACAGTGTACCAGTTGAGGGGTATACCAGGTGAACAGTGTACCAGTTGAGGGGTATACCAGGAGAACAGTGTACCAGTTGAGGGGTATACCAGGTGAACAGTGTACCAGTTGAGGGGTATACCAGGAGAACGGTGTACCAGTTGAGGGGTATACCAGGAGAACGGTGTACCAGTTGAGGGGTATACCAGGAGAACAGTGTACCAGTTGAGGGGTATACCAGGAGAACAGTGTACCAGTTGAGGGGTATACCAGGTGAACAGTGTACCAGTTGAGGGGTATACCAGGTGAACAGTGTACCAGTTGAGGGGTATACCAGGAGAACAGTGTACCAGTTGAGGGGTATATCAGGTGAACAGTGTACCAGAAGAGGGGCATACCAGGTGAACAGTGTACCAGTTGAGGGGTATACCAGGTGAACAGTGGTTGAGGGGCATACCAGGAGAACAGTGTACCAGTTGAGGGGTATATCAGGTGAACAGTGTACCAGTTGACAGAGGGGTATACCAGGTGAACAGTGTACCAGTTGAGGGGTATACCAGGTGAACAGTGTACCAGTTGACAGAGGGGTATACCAGGTGAACAGTGTACCAGTTGAGGGGTATACCAGATGAACAGTGTACCAGTTGACAGAGGGGTATACCAGGTGAACAGTGTACCAGTTGAGGGGTATACCAGATGAACAGTGTACCAGTTGAGGGGTATACCAGGTGAACAGTGTACCAGTTGAGGGGTATACCAGGAGAACAGTGTACCAGTTGAGGGGTATACCAGGTGAACAGTGTACCAGTTGAGGGGTATATCAGGTGAACAGTGTACCAGTTGACAGAGGGGTATACCAGGTGAACAGTGTACCAGTTGACAGAGGGGTATACCAGGTGAACAGTGTACCAGTTGACAGAGGGGTATACCAGGTGAACAGTGTACCAGTTGACAGAGGGGTATACCAGGTGAACAGTGTACCAGTTGACAGAGGGGTATACCAGGTGAACAGTGTACCAGTTGACAGAGGGGTATACCAGGTGAACAGTGTACCAGTTGAAGGGTATACCAGGTGAACAGTGTACCAGTTGACAGAGGGGTATACCATGTGAACAGTGTACCAGTTGAGGGGTATACCAGGTGAACAGTGTACCAGTTGAGGGGTATACCAGGTGAACAGTGTACCAGTTGAGGGGTATACCAGGTGAACAGTGTACCAGTTGAGGGGTATACCAGGAGAACAGTGTACCAGTTGAGGGGTATACCAGGAGAACAGTGTACCAGTTGAGGGGTATACCAGGTGAACAGTGTACCAGTTGAGGGGTATACCAGGAGAACAGTGTACCAGTTGAGGGGTATATCAGGTGAACAGTGTACCAGTTGACAGAGGGGTATATCAGGTGAACAGTGTACCAGTTGAGGGGTATATCAGGAGAACAGTGTACCAGTTGAGGGGTATACCAGGAGAACAGTGTACCAGTTGACAGAGGGGTATACCAGGTGAACAGTGTACCAGTTGAGGGGTATACCAGGTGAACAGTGTACCAGTTGAGGGGTATAACAGGTGAACCAGTTGACAGAGGGGTATATCAGGTGAACCAGTTGACAGAGGGGTATATCAGGTGAACCAGTTGAGGGGTATACCAGGTGAACAGTGTACCAGTTGACAGAGGGGTATACCAGGTGAACAGTGTACCAGTTGAGGGGTATACCAGGAGAACAGTGTACCAGTTGAGGGGTATACCAGGAGAACAGTGTACCAGTTGAGGGGTATACCAGGTGAACAGTGTACCAGTTGAGGGGTATACCAGGAGAACAGTGTACCAGTTGAGGGGTATACCAGGTGAACAGTGTACCAGTTGAGGGGTATACCAGGAGAACAGTGTACCAGTTGAGGGGTATACCAGGTGAACAGTGTACCAGTTGAGGGGTATACCAGGAGAACAGTGTACCAGTTGAGGGGTATATCAGGTGAACAGTGTACCAGTTGACAGAGGGGTATACCAGGTGAACAGTGTACCAGTTGAGGGGTATACCAGGTGAACAGTGTACCAGTTGACAGAGGGGTATACCAGGTGAACAGTGTACCAGTTGAGGGGTATACCAGGTGAACAGTGTACCAGTTGAGGGGTATACCAGGAGAACAGTGTACCAGTTGAGGGGTATACCAGGTGAACAGTGTACCAGTTGAGGGGTATACCAGGAGAACAGTGTACCAGTTGAGGGGTATATCAGGTGAACAGTGTACCAGTTGACAGAGGGGTATACCAGGTGAACAGTGTACCAGTTGAGGGGTATACCAGGAGAACAGTGTACCAGTTGAGGGGTATACCAGGAGAACAGTGTACCAGTTGAGGGGTATACCAGGTGAACAGTGTACCAGTTGAGGGGTATACCAGGAGAACAGTGTACCAGTTGAGGGGTATACCAGGTGAACAGTGTACCAGTTGAGGGGTATACCAGGAGAACAGTGTACCAGTTGAGGGGTATACCAGGTGAACAGTGTACCAGTTGAGGGGTATACCAGGAGAACAGTGTACCAGTTGAGGGGTATATCAGGTGAACAGTGTACCAGTTGACAGAGGGGTATACCAGGTGAACAGTGTACCAGTTGAGGGGTATACCAGGTGAACAGTGTACCAGTTGACAGAGGGGTATACCAGGTGAACAGTGTACCAGTTGAGGGGTATACCAGGTGAACAGTGTACCAGTTGAGGGGTATACCAGGAGAACAGTGTACCAGTTGAGGGGTATACCAGGTGAACAGTGTACCAGTTGAGGGGTATACCAGGAGAACAGTGTACCAGTTGAGGGGTATATCAGGTGAACAGTGTACCAGTTGACAGAGGGGTATATCAGGTGAACAGTGTACCAGTTGAGGGGTATATCAGGAGAACAGTGTACCAGTTGAGGGGTATACCAGGAGAACAGTGTACCAGTTGACAGAGGGGTATACCAGGTGAACAGTGTACCAGTTGAGGGGTATAACAGGTGAACAGTGTACCAGTTGAGGGGTATACCAGGAGAACAATACCAGTTGAGGGGTATACCAGGTGAACAGTGTACCAGTTGAGGGGTATACCAGGAGAACAGTACCAGTTGAGGGGTATACCAGGAGAACAGTGTACCAGTTGACAGAGGGGTATACCAGGTGAACAGTGTACCAGTTGAGGGGTATAACAGGTGAACAGTGTACCAGTTGAGGGGTATACCAGGAGAACAGTACCAGTTGAGGGGTATACCAGGTGAACAGTGTACCAGTTGACAGAGGGGTATATCAGGTGAACAGTGTACCAGTTGACAGAGGGGTATACCAGGTGAACAGTGTACCAGTTGAGGGGTATACCAGGAGAACAGTGTACCAGTTGACAGAGGGGTATACCAGGTGAACAGTGTACCAGTTGACAGAGGGGTATATCAGGTGAACAGTGTACCAGTTGAGGGGTATATCAAGAGAACAGTGTACCAGTTGAGGGGTATACCAGGTGAACAGTGTACCAGTTGACAGAGGGGTATACCAGGTGAACAGTGTACCAGTTGACAGAGGGGTATACCAGGTGAACAGTGTACCAGTTGAGGGGTATACCAGGTGAACAGTGTACCAGTTGAGGGGTATACCAGGTGAACAGTGTACCAGTTGAGGGGTATACCAGGTAAACAGTGTACCAGTTGAGGGGTATACCAGGTGAACAGTGTACCAGTTGAGGGGTATACCAGGAGAACAGTGTACCAGTTGAGGGGTATACCAGGTGAACAGTGTACCAGTTGACAGAGGGGTATACCAGGTGAACAGTGTACCAGTTGAGGGGTATACCAGGAGAACAGTGTACCAGTTGAGGGGTATACCAGGAGAACAGTGTACCAGTTGAGGGGTATACCAGGTGAACAGTGTACCAGTTGAGGGGTATACCAGGAGAACAGTGTACCAGTTGAGGGGTATATCAGGTGAACAGTGTACCAGTTGACAGAGGGGTATACCAGGTGAACAGTGTACCAGTTGAGGGGTATACCAGGTGAACAGTGTACCAGTTGACAGAGGGGTATACCAGGTGAACAGTGTACCAGTTGAGGGGTATACCAGGTGAACAGTGTACCAGTTGAGGGGTATACCAGGTGAACAGTGTACCAGTTGAGGGGTATACCAGGTGAACAGTGTACCAGTTGACAGAGGGGTATACCAGGTGAACAGTGTACCAGTTGAGGGGTATACCAGGTGAACAGTGTACCAGTTGAGGGGTATACCAGGAGAACAGTGTACCAGTTGAGGGGTATACCAGGTGAACAGTGTACCAGTTGAGGGGTATACCAGGAGAACAGTGTACCAGTTGAGGGGTATATCAGGTGAACAGTGTACCAGTTGACAGAGGGGTATATCAGGTGAACAGTGTACCAGTTGAGGGGTATATCAGGAGAACAGTGTACCAGTTGAGGGGTATACCAGGAGAACAGTGTACCAGTTGACAGAGGGGTATACCAGGTGAACAGTGTACCAGTTGAGGGGTATAACAGGTGAACAGTGTACCAGTTGAGGGGTATACCAGGAGAACAGTACCAGTTGAGGGGTATACCAGGTGAACAGTGTACCAGTTGACAGAGGGGTATATCAGGTGAACAGTGTACCAGTTGACAGAGGGGTATACCAGGTGAACAGTGTACCAGTTGAGGGGTATACCAGGAGAACAGTGTACCAGTTGACAGAGGGGTATACCAGGTGAACAGTGTACCAGTTGACAGAGGGGTATATCAGGTGAACAGTGTACCAGTTGAGGGGTATATCAAGAGAACAGTGTACCAGTTGAGGGGTATACCAGGTGAACAGTGTACCAGTTGACAGAGGGGTATACCAGGTGAACAGTGTACCAGTTGACAGAGGGGTATACCAGGTGAACAGTGTACCAGTTGAGGGGTATACCAGGTGAACAGTGTACCAGTTGAGGGGTATACCAGGTGAACAGTGTACCAGTTGAGGGGTATACCAGGTGAACAGTGTACCAGTTGAGGGGTATACCAGGTGAACAGTGTACCAGTTGAGGGGTATACCAGGAGAACAGTGTACCAGTTGAGGGGTATACCAGGTGAACAGTGTACCAGTTGACAGAGGGGTATACCAGGTGAACAGTGTACCAGTTGAGGGGTATACCAGGAGAACAGTGTACCAGTTGAGGGGTATACCAGGAGAACAGTGTACCAGTTGAGGGGTATACCAGGTGAACAGTGTACCAGTTGAGGGGTATACCAGGAGAACAGTGTACCAGTTGAGGGGTATATCAGGTGAACAGTGTACCAGTTGACAGAGGGGTATACCAGGTGAACAGTGTACCAGTTGAGGGGTATACCAGGTGAACAGTGTACCAGTTGACAGAGGGGTATACCAGGTGAACAGTGTACCAGTTGAGGGGTATACCAGGTGAACAGTGTACCAGTTGAGGGGTATACCAGGTGAACAGTGTACCAGTTGAGGGGTATACCAGGTGAACAGTGTACCAGTTGAGGGGTATACCAGGAGAACAGTGTACCAGTTGAGGGGTATATCAGGTGAACAGTGTACCAGTTGACAGAGGGGTATATCAGGTGAACAGTGTACCAGTTGAGGGGTATATCAGGAGAACAGTGTACCAGTTGAGGGGTATACCAGGTGAACAGTGTACCAGTTGACAGAGGGGTATACCAGGTGAACAGTGTACCAGTTGACAGAGGGGTATACCAGGTGAACAGTGTACCAGTTGAGGGGTATACCAGGTGAACAGTGTACCAGTTGACAGAGGGGTATACCAGGTGAACAGTGTACCAGTTGAGGGGTATACCAGGTGAACAGTGTACCAGTTGACAGAGGGGTATACCAGGTGAACAGTGTACCAGTTGAGGGGTATACCAGGTGAACAGTGTACCAGTTGAGGGGTATACCAGGAGAACAGTGTACCAGTTGAGGGGTATACCAGGTGAACAGTGTACCAGTTGAGGGGTATACCAGGAGAACAGTGTACCAGTTGAGGGGTATATCAGGTGAACAGTGTACCAGTTGACAGAGGGGTATATCAGGTGAACAGTGTACCAGTTGAGGGGTATATCAGGAGAACAGTGTACCAGTTGAGGGGTATACCAGGAGAACAGTGTACCAGTTGACAGAGGGGTATACCAGGTGAACAGTGTACCAGTTGAGGGGTATACCAGGTGAACAGTGTACCAGTTGAGGGGTATAACAGGTGAACAGTGTACCAGTTGAGGGGTATACCAGGAGAACAGTACCAGTTGAGGGGTATACCAGGTGAACAGTGTACCAGTTGACAGAGGGGTATATCAGGTGAACAGTGTACCAGTTGACAGAGGGGTATACCAGGTGAACAGTGTACCAGTTGAGGGGTATACCAGGAGAACAGTGTACCAGTTGACAGAGGGGTATACCAGGTGAACAGTGTACCAGTTGACAGAGGGGTATATCAGGTGAACAGTGTACCAGTTGAGGGGTATATCAAGAGAACAGTGTACCAGTTGAGGGGTATACCAGGTGAACAGTGTACCAGTTGACAGAGGGGTATACCAGGTGAACAGTGTACCAGTTGACAGAGGGGCATACCAGGTGAACAGTGTACCAGTTGAGGGGTATACCAGGTGAACAGTGTACCAGTTGAGGGGCATACCAGGTGAACAGTGTACCAGTTGAGGGGTATACCAGGTGAACAGTGTACCAGTTGAGGGGTATACCAGGTGAACAGTGTACCAGTTGAGGGGTATACCAGGAGAACAGTGTACCAGTTGAGGGGTATACCAGGTGAACAGTGTACCAGTTGACAGAGGGGTATACCAGGTGAACAGTGTACCAGTTGAGGGGTATACCAGGAGAACAGTGTACCAGTTGAGGGGTATACCAGGAGAACAGTGTACCAGTTGAGGGGTATACCAGGTGAACAGTGTACCAGTTGAGGGGTATACCAGGTGAACAGTGTACCAGTTGAGGGGTATATCAGGTGAACAGTGTACCAGTTGACAGAGGGGTATATCAGGTGAACAGTGTACCAGTTGAGGGGTATATCAGGAGAACAGTGTACCAGTTGAGGGGTATACCAGGAGAACAGTGTACCAGTTGACAGAGGGGTATACCAGGTGAACAGTGTACCAGTTGAGGGGTATACCAGGTGAACAGTGTACCAGTTGAGGGGTATACCAGGAGAACAGTACCAGTTGAGGGGTATACCAGGTGAACAGTGTACCAGTTGAGGGGTATATCAGGTGAACAGTGTACCAGTTGACAGAGGGGTATACCAGGTGAACAGTGTACCAGTTGAGGGGTATACCAGGTGAACAGTGTACCAGTTGAGGGGTATACCAGGTGAACAGTGTACCAGTTGAGGGGTATATCAGGTGAACAGTGTACCAGTTGACAGAGGGGTATACCAGGTGAACAGTGTACCAGTTGACAGAGGGGTATACCAGGTGAACAGTGTACCAGTTGACAGAGGGGTATACCAGGAGAACAGTGTACCAGTTGAGGGGTATATCAGGTGAACAGTGTACCAGTTGAGGGGTATACCAGGTGAACAGTGTACCAGTTGAGGGGTATACCAGGAGAACAGTGTACCAGTTGAGGGGTATACCAGGAGAACAGTGTACCAGTTGAGGGGTATACCAGGAGAACAGTGTACCAGTTGAGGGGTATACCAGGTGAACAGTGTACCAGTTGAGGGGTACACCAGGAGAACAGTGTACCAGTTGAGGGGTATATCAGGTTAACAGTGTACCAGTTGACAGAGGGGTATATCAGGTGAACAGTGTACCAGTTGAGGGGTATACCAGGTGAACAGTGTACCAGTTGAGGGGTATACCAGGTGAACAGTGTACCAGTTGAGGGGTATACCAGGTGAACAGTGTACCAGTTGAGGGGTATACCAGGTGAACAGTGTACCAGTTGAGGGGTATACCAGGTGAACAGTGTACCAGTTGAGGGGTATACCAGGTGAACAGTGTACCAGTTGAGGGGTATACCAGGTGAACAGTGTACCAGTTGAGGGGTATACCAGGTGAACAGTGTACCAGTTGAGGGGTATACCAGGTGAACAGTGTACCAGTTGAGGGGTATACCAGGTGAACAGTGTACCAGTTGAGGGGTATACCAGGTGAAGTGTACCAGTTGAGGGGTATACCAGGTGAACAGTGTACCAGTTGAGGGGTATACCAGGAGAACAGTGTACCAGTTGAGGGGTATATCAGGTGAACAGTGTACCAGTTGACAGAGGGGTATATCAGGTGAACAGTGTACCAGTTGAGGGGTATACCAGGAGAACAGTGTACCAGTTGAGGGGTATACCAGGAGAACAGTGTACCAGTTGACAGAGGGGTATACCAGGTGAACAGTGTACCAGTTGAGGGGTATACCAGGTGAACAGTGTACCAGTTGAGGGGTATACCAGGTGAACAGTGTACCAGTTGAGGGGTATACCAGGTGAACAGTGTACCAGTTGAGGGGTATACCAGGAGAACAGTGTACCAGTTGAGGGGTATACCAGGAGAACAGTGTACCAGTTGAGGTGTATACCATGTGAACAGTGTACCAGTTGAGGGGTATACCAGGTGAACAGTGTACCAGTTGAGGGGTATACCAGGTGAACAGTGTACCAGTTGAGGGGTATACCAGGTGAACAGTGTACCAGTTGAGGGGTATACCAGGTGAACAGTGTACCAGTTGACAGAGGGGTATACCAGGTGAACAGTGTACCAGTTGAGGGGTATACCAGGTGAACAGTGTACCAGTTGAGGGGTATACCAGGTGAACAGTGTACCAGTTGAGGGGTATACCAGGTGAATGTGCTGGTTGTCTGGTGCATTGTAAGGTTTGAGTTAACAGGACTTACATCAGTCCCCTGACTCCCTTCCTGACCAGCTCCTGACAAACCAACAGGGAGTCTGAGGTCTTCCACAGGTGGCCCACGTCTCCTGCAAACGTCTGGACAACGGAGGAAGACATTTTAGGATATTAGTTAGAGGCACCACACACTCCATCCTCCCCCTACGGACACACAGCTTCTGTTTGGGGGGGATAGGTTAGCAGTGTGGTTAAGGTTAGGATTCAGCTAGTGACCATGCTGCAGAGCTGCCTCCAGAACATGAGTCATCTCAATAAACGGCAACCTGCCCATGTTGAGCTACATGTTGCTTTGTGGCTTTACTCAGGGTGAGAGTCTGACGGACATCTAGCGGATCTCGGTTACCTTGGTTACCTTGGCATCGCTGGCATAACCTTTACACTGCCTTCACAAAAGTATTCAGACCCCTTGAATGTTCCCACATTTTGTTACATTACAGCCTTATTCTATAATGGATTCAAATGTTTTTTTACACACAATGCCCCATAATGACATCACAATGCCCCATAATGACATCACAATGCCCCATAATGACATCACAATGCCCCATAAAGACATCACAATACCCCATAATGACATCACAATACCCCATAAAGACAACTCAGAAACAGTTTATGTTCAAATAAAAAAAAACGGAAATATCTCATTTACATAAGTGTTCGGACCCTTGGGGGGCCAGAGCAGCGAACAGTTTTGACTGGGCTGAGCGGGAACTGTACTTCCTCAGTGGTAGGGAGGGGTATATATATATATATATAGACCCTTTACTCAGTGGTAGGGAGGGGTATATATATATATATAGACCCTTTACTCAGTGGTAGGGAGGGGTATATATATATATATAGACCCTTTACTCAGTGGTAGGGAGGGGTATATATATATATATATAGACCCTTTACTCAGTGGTAGGGAGGGGTATATATATATATATAGACCCTTTACTCAGTGGTAGGGAGGGGTATATATATATATATAGACCCTTTACTCAGTGGTAGGAGGGGTATATATATATATATAGACCCTTTACTCAGTGGTAGGGAGGGGCATATATATATATATAGACCCTTTACTCAGTGGTAGGGAGGGGTATATATATATATATAGACCCTTTACTCAGTACTTTTGACTGGGCTATATATAGACCCTTTACTCAGTGGTAGGGAGGGGTATATATATATATATAGACCCTTTACTCAGTGGTAGGGAGGGGTATATATATATATATAGACCCTTTACTCAGTGGTAGGGAGGGGTATATATATATATATAGACCCTTTACTCAGTACTTTTTGACTGGGCTATATATAGACCCTTTACTCAGTGGTAGGGAGGGGTATATATATATATATAGACCCTTTACTCAGTGGTAGGGAGGGGTATATATATATATATAGACCCTTTACTCAGTGGTAGGGAGGGGTATATATATATATATATAGACCCTTTACTCAGTGGTAGGGAGGGGTATATATATATATATAGACCCTTTACTCAGTGGTAGGGAGGGGTATATATATATATATATAGACCCTTTACTCAGTGGTAGGGAGGGGTATATATATATATATAGACCCTTTACTCAGTGGTAGGGAGGGGTATATATATATATATAGACCCTTTACTCAGTGGTAGGGAGGGGTATATATATATATATATAGACCCTTTACTCAGTACTTTTTGACTGGGCTATATATAGACCCTTTACTCAGTGGTAGGGAGGGGTATATATATATATATAGACCCTTTACTCAGTGGTAGGGAGGGGTATATATATATATAGACCCTTTACTCAGTGGTAGGAGGGGTATATATATATATATAGACCCTTTACTCAGTGGTAGGGAGGGGTATATATATATATATAGACCCTTTACTCAGTGGTAGGGAGGGGTATATATATATATATAGACCCTTTACTCAGTGGTAGGGAGGGGTATATATATATATATAGACCCTTTACTCAGTGGTAGGGAGGGGTATATATATATATATAGACCCTTTACTCAGTGGTAGGGAGGGGTATATATATATATATAGACCCTTTACTCAGTGGTAGGGAGGGGTATATATATATATATATATATAGACCCTTTACTCAGTACTTTTATATTTATTTATTCATTTTAGAATAAGTCACTGTAACGTAACAAAATGTGGAAAAGGGGAAGGGGTCTGAATACTTTCTGAATGCCCTGCAGCATTAACATATAGTTACCTTGGCATAGCTGGCATAACCTATAGTTACCTTGGCATAGCTGGCATAACCTATAGTTACCTTGGCATAACCTATAGTTACCTTGGCATAGCTGGCATAACATTTAGTTACCTTGGCATAGCTGGCATAACATATAGCATAATATATAGTTACTTTGGCATAGCTGGCATAACATATAGCATAATATATAGTTACCTTGGCATAGCTGGCATAACATTTAGTTACATTGGCATAGCTGGCATAACATATAGCATAATATATAGTTACCTTGGCATAGCTGGCATAACATTTAGTTACCTTGGCATAGCTGGCATAACATTTAGTTACCTTGGCATAGCTGGCATAACCTTTAGTTACCTTGGCATAGCTGGCATAACATTTAGTTACCTTGGCATAGCTGGCATAATATATAGTTACCTTGGCATAGCTGGCATAACATATAGCATAACCTATAGTTACCTTGGCATAGCTGGCATAACATAGTTACCTTGGCATAGCTGGCATAACATATAGCATAATATATAGTTACCTTGGCATAGCTGGCAAAACATATAGCATAATATATAGTTACCTTGGCATAGCTGGCATAACATTTAGTTACCTTGGCATAGCTGGCATAACATTTAGTTACCTTGGCATCGCTGGCATAATATATAGTTACCTTGGCATAGCTGGCATAATATATAGTTACCTTGGCATAGCTGGCATAACATTTAGTTACCTTGGCATCGCTGGCATAATATACAGTTACCTTGGCATAGCTGGCATAATATATAGTTACCTTGGCATCGCTGGCATAATATATAGTTACCTTGGCATCGCTGGCATAATATATAGTTACCTTGGCATAGCTGGCATAACCTTTAGTTACCTTGGCATAGCTGGCATAACATTTAGTTACCTTGGCATAGCTGGCATAACATTTAGTTACCTTGGCATAGCTGGCATAACATATAGCATAATATATAGTTACCTTGGCATAGCTGGCATAACATATAGCATAATATATAGTTACTTTGGCATAGCTGGCATAACATTTAGCATAATATATAGTTACCTTGGCATAGCTGGCATAACATATAGCATAATATATAGTTACCTTGGCATAGCTGGCATAACATATAGCATAACCTATAGTTACCTTGGCATAGCTGGCATAACATATAGCATAATATATAGTTACCTTGGCATAGCTGGCATAACATATAGCATAATATATAGTTACCTTGGCATAGCTGGCATAACATATAGCATAATATATAGTTACCTTGGCATAGCTGGCATAATATATAGTTACCTTGGCATAGCTAGCATAACATATAGCATAATATATAGTTACCTTGGCATAGCTAGCATAACATATAACATAATATATAGTTACCTTGGCATAGCTAGCATAACATATAGCATAACATATAGTTACCTTGGCATAGCTGGCATCCAGGTCCAGATCGTAGCGAGGCTGGACTTTAGGAGGACTCGCTGTGGAGATCAATAGAGACTGAGGTTAACAGCCAGACAGACAGATAGATAGAGACTGAGGTCTGTTAACCTCAGCCTCCGTCTGCCCGTTAACCTCAGCCTCCGTCTGCCCGTTAACCTCCGTCTGCCCGTTAACCTCCGTCTGCCCGTTAACCTCCGTCTGCCCGTTAACCTCCGTCTGCCCGTTAACCTCCGTCTGCCCTTTAACCTCCGTCTGTCGTTAACCTCCGTCTCTGTCTGTCGTTAACCTCCGTCTCTGTCTGTCGTTAACCTCCGTCTCTGTCTGTCGTTAACCTCCGTCTCTGTCTGTCGTTAACCTCCGTCTCTGTCTGTCGTTAACCTCCGTCTCTGTCTGTCGTTAACCTCCGTCTCTGTCTGTCGTTAACCTCCGTCTCTGTCTGTCGTTAACCTCCGTCTCTGTCTGTCGTTAACCTCCGTCTCTGTCTGTCGTTAACCTCCGTCTCTGTCTGTCGTTAACCTCCGTCTCTGTCTGTCGTCGCTAACCTCCGTCTCTGTCTGTCGTTAACCTCCGTCTCTGTCTGTCGTTAACCTCCGTCTCTGTCTGTCGTTAACCTCCGTCTCTGTCTGTCGTTAACCTCCGTCTCTGTCTGTCGTTAACCTCAGTCTCCGTCTGTCGTTAACCTCCGTCTGCCCGTTAACCTCCGTCTGCCCGTTAACCTCCGTCTGCCCGTTAACCTCCGTCTGCCCGTTAACCTCCGTCTGCCCGTTAACCTCCGTCTGCCCGTTAACCTCCGTCTGCCCGTTAACCTCCGTCTGCCCGTTAACCTCCGTCTGCCCGTTAACCTCCGTCTGCCCGTTAACCTCCGTCTGTCGTTAACCTCCGTCTGTCGTTAACCTCCGTCTGTCGTTAACCTCCGTCTGTCGTTAACCTCCGTCTGTCGTTAACCTCCGTCTGTCGTTAACCTCAGTCCCTGTCTATGTAAAGTCCTGTTTCCCCCAAAGGGAATACCTGTCTGCCCGTTAACCTCCGTCTGTCGTTAACCTCCGTCTGCCCGTTAACCTCCGTCTGCCCGTTAACCTCCGTCTGCCGTTACTGTCTATGTAAAGTCCTGTTTCCCCCAAAGGGAATACCTGTCTGCCCGTTAACCTCCGTCTGCCCGTTAACCTCCGTCTGCCGTTACTGTCTATGTAAAGTCCTGTTTCCCCCAAAGGGAATACCTGTCTGCCCGTTAACCTCCGTCTGCCCGTTAACCTCCGTCTGCCGTTACTGTCTATGTAAAGTCCTGTTTCCCCCAAAGGGAATACCTGTCTGCCCGTTAACCTCCGTCTGCCCGTTAACCTCCGTCTGCCCGTTACTGTCTATGTAAAGTCCTGTTTCCCCCAAAGGGAATACCTGTCTGCCTCCCGCAACACAAATACAAGAAAACACTGAAGGGCTGAACACAATTTAAACACAACATGCAACAATTAAAGAATTTTAGAAGGAAATCAGTCAATTGAAATAAATTCATTAGACCCTAATCTGTGGATTTCACATGACTTGGAATACAGATATGCATCTGTTGGTCACAGATACCTTAAATAAAAGGCAGGGGCATGGATCAGAACCAGTCAGTATCTGGTGTGGATCAGAACCAGTCAGTATCTGGTGTGGATCAGAACCAGTCAGTATCTGGTGTGGATCAGAACCAGTCAGTATCTGGTGTGGATCAGAACCAGTCAGTATCTGGTGTGGATCAGAACCAGTCAGTATCTGGTGTGGATCAGAAAACCAGTCAGTATCTGGTGTGGATCAGAAAACCAGTCAGTATCTGGTGTGGATCAGAAAACCAGTCAGTATCTGGTGTGGATCAGAAAACCAGTCAGTATCTGGTGTGGATCAGAAAACCAGTCAGTATCTGGTGTGGATCAGAAAACCGGTCCGTATCTGGTGTGGATCAGAAAACCAGTCAGTATCTGGTGTGGATCAGAAAACCGGTCCGTATCTGGTGTGGATCAGAAAACCAGTCAGTATCTGGTGTGGATCAGAAAACCAGTCAGTATCTGGTGTGGATCAGAACCAGTCAGTATCTGGTGTGGATCAGAAAACCAGTCAGTATCTGGTGTGGATCAGAACCAGTCAGTATCTGGTGTGGATCAGAAAACCAGTCAGTATCTGGTGTGGATCAGAACCAGTCAGTATCTGGTGTGGATCAGAACCAGTCAGTATCTGGTGTGGATCAGAAAACCGGTCCGTATCTGGTGTGGATCAGAAAACCAGTCAGTATCTGGTGTGGATCAGAAAACCAGTCAGTATCTGGTGTGGATCAGAACCAGTCAGTATCTGGTGTGGATCAGAAAACCAGTCAGTATCTGGTGTGGATCAGAACCAGTCAGTATCTGGTGTGGATCAGAAAACCAGTCAGTATCTGGTGTGGATCAGAAAACCAGTCAGTATCTGGGGTGGATCAGAAAACCAGTCAGTATCTGGTGTGGATCAGAAAACCAGTCAGTATCTGGTGTGGATCAGAACACCAGTCAGTATCTGGTGTGGATCAGAACACCAGTCAGTATCTGGTGTGGATCAGAAAACCAGTCAGTATCTGGTGTGGATCAGAAAACCAGTCAGTATCTGGTGTGGATCAGAAAACCAGTCAGTATCTGGTGTGGATCAGAAAACCAGTCAGTATCTGGTGTGATCAGAAAACCAGTCAGTATCTGGTGTGGATCAGAAAACCAGTCAGTATCTGGTGTGGATCAGAAAACCAGTCAGTATCTGGTGTGGATCAGAAAACCAGTCAGTATCTGGTGTGGATCAGAAAACCAGTCAGTATCTGGTGTGGATCAGAAAACCAGTCAGTATCTGGTGTGGATCAGAAAACCAGTCAGTATCTGGGGTGGATCAGAAAACCAGTCAGTATCTGCTGTGGATCAGAAAACCAGTCAGTATCTGGTGTGGATCAGAAAACCAGTCAGTATCTGGGGTGGATCAGAAAACCAGTCAGTATCTGGGGTGGATCAGAAAACCAGTCAGTATCTGGGGTGGATCAGAAAACCAGTCAGTATCTGCTGTGGATCAGAAAACCAGTCAGTATCTGGTGTGGATCAGAAAACCAGTCAGTATCTGGTGTGGATCAGAAAACCAGTCAGTATCTGGTGTGATCAGAAAACCAGTCAGTATCTGCTGTGGATCAGAAAACCAGTCAGTATCTGGTGTTGATCAGAAAACCAGTCAGTATCTGGTGTGGATCAGAAAACCAGTCAGTATCTGGTGTGGATCAGAAAACCAGTCAGTATCTGGTGTGGATCAGAAAACCAGTCAGTATCTGGTGTGGATCAGAAAACCAGTCAGTATCTGGCGTGGATCAGAACACCAGTCAGTATCTGGCATGGATCAGAAAACCAGTCAGTATCTGGTGTGGATCAGAAAACCAGTCAGTATCTGGTGTGGATCAGAAAACCAGTCAGTATCTGGTGTGGATCAGAAAACCAGTCAGTATCTGGTGTGGATCAGAAAACCAGTCAGTATCTGGTGTGGATCAGAAAACCAGTCAGTATCTGGTGTGGATCAGAAAACCAGTCAGTATCTGGTGTGATCAGAAAACCAGTCAGTATCTGGTGTGGATCAGAAAACCAGTCAGTATCTGGTGTGGATCAGAAAACCAGTCAGTATCTGGTGTGGATCAGAAAACCAGTCAGTATCTGGTGTGGATCAGAAAACCAGTCAGTATCTGGTGTGGATCAGAAAACCGGTCCGTATCTGGTGTGGATCAGAAAACCAGTCAGTATCTGGTGTGGATCAGAAAACCAGTCAGTATCTGGTGTGGATCAGAACCAGTCAGTATCTGGTGTGGATCAGAAAACCAGTCAGTATCTGGTGTGGATCAGAAAACCAGTCAGTATCTGGTGTGGATCAGAAAACCAGTCAGTATCTGGTGTGACCAGAAAACCAGTCAGTATCTGGTGTGATCAGAAAACCAGTCAGTATCTGGTGTGATCAGAAAACCAGTCAGTATCTGGTGTGGATCAGAAAACCAGTCAGTATCTGGTGTGGATCAGAAAACCAGTCCGTATCTGGTGTGACCAGAAAACCAGTCCGTATCTGGTGTGATCAGAAAACCAGTCAGTATCTGGTGTGATCAGAAAACCAGTCAGTATCTGGTGTGATCAGAAAACCAGTCAATATCTGGTGTGATCAGAAAACCAGTCAGTATCTGGTGTGATCAGAAAACCAGTCCGTATCTGGTGTGACCAGAAAACCAGTCAGTATCTGGTGTGATCAGAAAACCAGTCAGTAGCTGGTGTGATCAGAAACGCAGTCAGTATCTGGTGTGATCAGAAAACCAGTCAGTATCTGGTGTGACCACCATTTGTCTCATGCAGCGCGACACGTCTCCTTCAGAGTTGATCAGGCTGTTGATTGTGGAATGTTGTCCCACTCCTCTTCAGTGGCTGCGCTAAGCTGCTGGGTATTGGGCGGGAACTGGAACACGCTGTCGTACACGTCGATCCAGAGCATCCCAAACATGCTCAATGGGGTGACATGTTTAATGAGTATGCAGGCCATGGAAGAACTGGGACATTTTCAGCTTCCTGGAATTGTGTACAGATCCTTGAGACGTGCATTATCATGCTGAAACATGAGGTGATGGCGCCAGATGTCGTCACGGTATCTCTGTGCATTCAAATTGCCATCAATAAAATGTAACTGTGTTGGTTGTTCATAGCTTATGCCTGCCCATTACCATAACCCCATCATGGGGCACTCTGTTCACAACGCCGTCTGCCCCGGTAGGTTAAACCGGGATTCGTCCGTGAAGAGCTTTAACCCCATCATGGGGCACTCTGTTCACAACGCCGTCTGCCCCGGTAGTTTAAACCGGGATTCGTCCCGTGAAGAGCTTTAACCCCATCATGGGGCACTCTGTTCACAACGCCGTCTGCCCCGGTAGTTTAAACCGGGATTCGTCCGTGAAGAGCTTTAACCCCATCATGGGGCACTCTGTTCACAACGCCGTCTGCCCCGGTTCTGCCCCGGTAGTTTAAACCGGGTTTCGTCCCGTGAAGAGCTTTAACCCCATCATGGGGCACTCTGTTCACAACGCCGTCTGCCCCGGTTCTGCCCCGGTAGTTTAAACCGGGTTTCGTCCGTGAAGAGCTTTAACCCCATCATGGGGCACTCTGTTCACAACGCCGTCTGCCCCGGTTCTGCCCCGGTAGTTTAAACCGGGATTCGTCCGTGAAGCGCTTTAACCCCATCATGGGGCACTCTATTCACAACGCCGTCTGCCCCGGTAGTTTAAACCGGGATTCGTCCGTGAAGAGCTTTAACCCCATCATGGGGCACTCTGTTCACAACGCCGTCTGCCCCGGTTCTGCCCCGGTAGTTTAAACCGGGATTCGTCCGTGAAGAGCTTTAACCCCATCATGGGGCACTCTGTTCACAACGCCGTCTGCCCGGTTCTGCCGGTAGTTTAAACCGGGATTCGTCCCGTGAAGAGCTTTAACCCCATCATGGGGCACTCTGTTCACAACGCCGGCTGCCCCGGTTCTGCCCCGGTAGTTTAAACCGGGATTCGTCCCGTGAAGAGCTTTAACTCCATCATGGGGCACTCTGTTCACAACGCCGTCTGCCCCGGTTCTGCCCCGGTAGGTTAAACCGGGATTCGTCCCGTGAAGAGCTTTAACCCCATCATGGGGCACTCTGTTCACAACGCCGTCTGCCCCGGTTCTGCCCCGGTAGTTTAAACCGGGATTCGTCCCGTGAAGAGCTTTAACCCCATCATGGGGCACTCTGTTTACAACGCCGTCTGCCCCGGTTCTGCCCCGGTTCTTCCCCGGTTCTGCCCCGGTAGGTTAAACCGGGATTCGTCCGTGAAGAGCTTTAACTCCATCATGGGGCACTCTGTTCACAACGCCGTCTGCCCCGGTTCTGCCCCGGTAGGTTAAACCGGGATTCGTCCCGTGAAGAGCTTTAACCCCATCATGGGGCACTCTGTTCACAACGCCGTCTGCCCCGGTTCTGCCCCGGTAGTTTAAACCGGGATTCGTCCCGTGAAGAGCTTTAACCCCATCATGGGGCACTCTATTCACAACGCCGTCTGCCCCGGTTCTGCCCCGGTAGGTTAAACCGGGATTCGTCCCGTGAAGAGCTTTAACCCCATCATGGGGCACTCTGTTCACAACGCCGTCTGCCCGGTTCTGCCCGGTAGTTTAAACCGGATTCGTCCCGTGAAGAGCTTTAACCCCATCATGGGGCACTCTGTTCACAACGCCGTCTGCCCCGGTTCTGCCCCGGTAGTTTAAACCGGGATTCGTCCGTGAAGAGCTTTAACCCCATCATGGGGCACTCTGTTCACAACGCCGTCTGCCCCGGTTCTGCCCCGGTAGTTTAAACCGGGATTCGTCCCGTGAAGAGCTTTAACCCCATCATGGGGCACTCTGTTCACAACGCCGGCTGCCCCGGTTCTGCCCCGGTAGTTTAAACCGGGATTCGTCCCGTGAAGAGCTTTAACCCCATCATGGGGCACTCTGTTCACAACGCCGTCTGCCCCGGTTCTGCCCCGGTAGTTTAAACCGGGATTCGTCCCGTGAAGAGCTTTAACCCCATCATGGGGCACTCTGTTCACAACGCCGTCTGCCCCGGTTCTGCCCCGGTAGGTTAAACCGGGATTCGTCCCGTGAAGAGCTTTAACCCCATCATGGGGCACTCTGTTCACAACGCCGTCTGCCCCGGTTCTGCCCCGGTAGTTTAAACCGGGATTCGTCCCGTGAAGAGCTTTAACCCCATCATGGGGCACTCTGTTCACAACGCCGTCTTCCCCGGTAGTTTAAACCGGGATTCGTCCCGTGAAGAGCTTTAACCCCATCATGGGGCACTCTGTTTACAACGCCGTCTGCCCCGGTTCTGCCCCGGTTCTTCCCCGGTTCTGCCCCGGTAGGTTAAACCGGGATTCGTCCGTGAAGAGCTTCTCCAGTGTGTCAGTGGACATCGAAGGGAAGCGTTTTCCCAACGAAGTCGATTACGACCCCGAACTGCAGTCAGGTCAATTATCTTGTCAAAGGAGAAATGCTACGTGACGGGGATGTAAAACAAATTCGTGCCCAAAAACGTGACAGAAATCATCTTTCTGTGCGTACGGAAACATTTCCGGGATCTTTAATTTCAACACATGGCACCAACACTTCACATGTTGTCTGTATTTGTGTTCAGTGTAAAAATCCCATTTCCACATCGATGCTAATAATAAAGACTCTTACGGTCCTCGAAGATGAGCCCCACTGTAGCTACGGACTCTCTGCTGAGCAGCATGATGGGGTTGTCTCTGGAGGTCCGCGGAAGGTCTGGGCTTGGCGGTTGGGCTCAAGCTGTGGCGTCGCCCTCGTACAAGAGCTCCTGGTTATGGACCGGGATACTGCACCGACGAGACAACAGCTCCTGGAAGAGAGTCGCCCTGGGGAGAGAGGTCAGAGGTTAAGGGTTAGCCTCTAGCAGTTTAGAGAGAAAAGTAATCATTCTGTGTGTATGGTCAGTGTTTTGTTTGGTCCTATTTGTCCGATCCGACATCCTCGGAGAGCAGGATCACAACCAGAGTCTGTCATTATCAACGGTGACCCTAAAGTTTAGCACACCTGTATTTGGGGAGTTTCTCCCATTCTTCTCTTTAGATCCTCTCAAGCTCTGTCAGGTTGGATGGGGAGCGTCGCTGCACAGCTATTTTCAGGTCTCTCCAGAGATGTTCGATCGGGTTCAAGTCCGGGCTCTGGCTGGGCCACTCAGGGACATTCAAAGATTTGTCCCGAAGCCACTCCAACGTTGTCTTGGATGTGTAATTAGGGTGGTTGTCCTGTTGGACGGTGAACCTTCGCCCCAGTCTGAGGTCCTGAGTGCTCTGAAGCAGGTTTTCATCAAGGATTTCTCTGTACTTTGCTACGCCAGTCCCTGCCGCTGAAAAACATCCCCACAGCATGATGCTGCCACCACCATGCTTCACTGTAGGGATGGTGCCGCCACCACCATGCTTCACTGTAGGGATGGTGCCACCACCATGCTTCACTGTAGGGATGGTGCCACCACCATGCTTCACTGTAGGGATGATGCCGCCACCACCATGCTTCACTGTAGGGATGGTGCCAGGTTTCCTCCAGACGTGACGACGCTTGGCATTCAGGCCAAGAGTACAAACTTGGTTTCATCAGACCAGAGAATCTTGTTTCTCCTGGTCTGAGAGTCTTTAGGTGCCTTTTGGCAAACTCCAAGCAGGTTGTGCCTTTTATTGAGGAGTGGCTTCCGTCTGGTTACTCTACCATAAAGACCTGATTGGTGGAGTGGCTTCCGTCTGGCTACTCTACCATAAAGACCTGATTGGTGGAGTGGCTTCCGTCTGGCTACTCTACCATAAAGACCTGATTGGTGGAGTGGCTTCCGTCTGGCTACTCTACCATAAAGACCTGATTGGTGGAGTGGCTTCCGTCTGGCTACTCTACCATAAAGACCTGATTGGTGGAGTGGCTTCCGTCTGGCCACTCTACCATAAAGACCTGATTGGTGGAGTGGCTTCCGTCTGGCTACTCTACCATAAAGACCTGATTGGTGGAGTGGCTTCCGTCTGGCTACTCTACCATAAAGACCTGATTGGTGGAGTGGCTTCCGTCTGGCCACTCTACCATAAAGACCTGATTGGTGGAGTGGCTTCCGTCTGGCTACTCTACCATAAAGACCTGATTGGTGGAGTGGCTTCCGTCTGGCTACTCTACCATAAAGACCTGATTGGTGGAGTGGTTTCCGTCTGGCTACTCTACCATAAAGACCTGATTGGTGGAGTGGCTTCCGTCTGGCTACTCTACCATAAAGACCTGATTGGTGGAGTGCTGCAGAGACGGTTGTCATTCTGGAAGGTGCTAAAATAACTAAAAACACATTTTTGCTTTGTCATTATGGGGTATTGTGATGTCATTATGGGGTATTGTGATGTCATTATGGGGTATTGTGATGTCATTATGGGGTATTGTGATGTCATTATGGGGTATTGTGTGTAGATTGATGAGGTGAAAAAATAATTTTAGACATTTTAGAATAAGGCTGTAACGTATTGTACTGGTGGATGTAGATGTAGTGGAGACTCACGTATTGTACTGGTGGATGTAGATGTAGTGGAGACTCACGTATTGTACTGGTGGATGTAGATGTAGTGGAGACTCACGTATTGTACTGGTGGATGTAGATGTAGTGGAGACTCACGTATTGTACTGGTGGAGAGACTCACGTATTGTACTGGTGGAGAGACTCACGTATTGTACTGGTGGATGTAGATGTAGTGGAGACTCACGTATTGTACTGGTGGAGAGACTCACGTATTGTACTGGTGGATGTAGATGTAGTGGAGACTCACGTATTGTACTGGTGGATGTAGATGTAGTGGAGAGTAGCCTGCTGTAGACTGAAGACCAACACCACGGTACGATGCAGGATATCACTGGTCTCAGCAAAGAACTGGTCAAAGCCCCAACACTTCTCCTGGTCAGCCTCCAAGATGTTGGCTAGGACTGGGGTCAGCAAGCTCTGGAGGCCCCTGGAGGAGAGAGAGATCAGAGGTTAGAGGTCAGCCTCCAAGATGTTGGCTAGGAATGGGGTCAGCAAGCTCTGGAGGCCCCTGGAGGAGAGAGAGAGGTTAGAGGTCAGCCTCCAAGATGTTGGCTAGGACTGGGGTCAGCAAGCTCTGGAAGCCCCTGGAGGAGCGAGAGAGAGGTCAGAGGTTAGAGGTCAGCCTCCAAGATGTTGGCTAGGACTGGGGTCAGCAAGCTCTGGAGGCCCCTGAAGGAGAGAGAGGTCAGAGGTTAGCCTCCAAGATGTTGGCTAGGACTGGGGTCAGCAAGCTCAGGAGGCCCCTGGAGGAGAGAGAGAGTGAGGTCAGCCTCCAAGATGTTGACTAGGACTTGGGTCAGCAAGCTCTGGAGGCCCCTGGAGGAGAGAGAGAGAGGTCAGAGGTTAGAGGTCAGCCTCCAAGATGTTGGCTAGGACTGGGGTCAGCAAGCTCTGGAGGCCCTTGGAGGAGAGAGAGAGAGGTCAGAGGTCAGCCTCCAAGATGTTGGCTAGGACTGGGGTCAGCAAGCTCTGGAGGCCCCTGGAGGAGAGAGAGAGAGAGGTCAGAGGTCAGCCTCCAAGATGTTGGCAAGGACTGGGGTCAGCAAGCTCTGGAGGCCCCTGGAGGAGAGAGAGAGAGAGGTCAGCCTCCAAGATGTTGGCTAGGACTGGGTTCAGCAAGCTCTGGAGGCCCCTGGAGAAGAGAGAGGTCAGATGGTAGAGGTCAGGTAATTTACTAGTTTTAATGGACCAGAGGACCTACTTGGAGGAGCTGCAGTAGACAGGGATAGTGGTCAGGGGGTAGAGGTCAGGGAGTAGAGGTCAGGGAGTGGAGGTCAGGGGGTAGAGGTCAGGGGTAGAGGTCAGGGGTTAGAGGTCAGGGGGTTGGGGGTCAGGGGTAGAGGTCAGGGGGTAGAGGTCAGGGGTAGAGGTCAGGGGGTAGAGGTCAGGGGGTAGAGGTCAGGGGGTAGAGGTCAGGGGGTTAGAGGTCAGGGGTTAGAGGTCAGGGGGTTAGAGGTCAGGGGTTAGAGGTCAGGGGTTAGAGGTCAGGGGTGGGGTCAGGGGTTAGAGGTCAGGGGTTAGAGGTCAGGGAGTGGAGATCAGGGGTAGAGGTCAGGGGGTAGAGGTCAGGGAGTGGAGGTCAGGGGGTTAGAGGTCAGGGGGTTAGAGGTCAGGGAGTGGAGGTCAGGGGGTAGAGGTCAGGGAGTGGAGGTCAGGGGGTTAGAGGTCAGGGGTAGACTAGAGTACGTACTTGGACAGGTTGCAGGAGACAGGCATCTCTGTGCTCCACTCAATCTTCCCGTTCTCAAACTTCTGCTGCCCAGAGACGGTTCCTGACGGCTTCTCTGTGATGATTTTATACCTGATGGGAGACAGGACAACAACGTCACTATACAAAACCTTCAGTCACCGAGACAAACATCTCATCTCTGATTGGTGGTGTGCTGCAGAGATGCTTGTCCTTCTGGAAGGTTCTCCAATTGCCACAGAGGAACTCTGGAGCTCTGTCAGAGTGACCATTGGGTTCTCAGTCACCTCCCTGACCAAGGCCCTTCTCCCGATTGCTCAGTTTGGCTGGGCGGCCAGCTCTAGGAAGAGTCTTGGTGGTTCCAGACTTCTTCCATTTAAGAATGATGGAGGCCACTGTGTTCTTGGGGACCTTCAATGATGCATATATATCCGGATATAGTTCTTAGACCACCAGGTTACAGTTCTTAGACCTCTAGACCACCAGGAGGCAGTTCTTAGACCTCTAGACCACCAGGAGGCAGTTCTTAGACCTCTAGACCACCAGGAGGCAGTTCTTAGACCTCTAGACCACCAGGTTATAGTTCTTAGACCTCTAGACCACCATGATATAGTTCTTAGACCTCTAGACCACCAAGTTATAGTTCATAGACCTCTAGACCACCAGGTTATAGTTCTTAGACCTCTAGACCACCAGGAGGCAGTTCTTAGACCTCTAGACCACCAGGTTATAGTTCTTAGACCTCTAGACCACCAGGTTATAGTTCTTAGACCACTAGACCACCAGGTTATAGTTCTTAGACCTCTAGACCACCAGGAGGCAGTTCTTAGACCTCTAGACCACCAGGTTATAGTTCTTAGACCTCTAGACCACCAGGAGGCAGTTCTTAGACCTCTAGACCACCAGGAGGCAGTTCTTAGACCTCTAGACCACCAGGTTATAGTTCTTAGACCTCTAGACCACCAGGTTATAGTTCTTAGACCTCTAGACCTCCAGGTTATAGTTCTTAGACCTCTAGACCACCAGGTTATAGTTCTTAGACCTCTAGACCACCAGGAGGCAGTTCTTAGACCTCTAGACCACCAGGTTATAGTTCTTAGACCTCTAGACCACCAGGAGGCAGTTCTTAGACCTCTAGACCACCAGGTTATAGTTCTTAGACCTCTAGACCACCAGGTTATAGTTCTTAGACCTCTAGACCACCAGGAGGCAGTTCTTAGACCTCTAGACCACCAGGAGGCAGTTCTTAGACCTCTAGACCACCAGGTTATAGTTCTTAGACCTCTAGACCACCAGGTTATAGTTCTTAGACCTCTAGACCACCAGGAGGCAGTTCTTAGACCTCTAGACCACCAGGAGGCAGTTCTTAGACCTTTAGACCACCAGGAGGCAGTTCTTAGACCTCTAGACCACCAGGTTATAGTTCTTAGACCTCTAGACCACCAGGTTATAGTTCTTAGACCACTAGACCACCAGGTTATAGTTCTTAGACCTCTAGACCACCAGGAGGCAGTTCTTAGACCTCTAGACCACCAGGTTATAGTTCTTAGACCTCTAGACGACCAGATTATAGTTCTTAGACCTCTAGACCACCAGGTTATAGTTCTTAGACCACCAGGTTATAGTTCTTAGACCACTAGACCACCAGGAGGCAGTTCTTAGACCTCTAGACCACCCTAGACCACCAGGATATAGTTCTTAGACCTCTAGACCACCAGGTTATAGTTCTTAGACCTCTAGACCACCAGGAGGCAGTTCTTAGACCTCTAGACCACCAGGAGGCAGTTCTTAGACCTCTAGACCACCAGGAGGCAGTTCTTAGACCTCTAGACCACCAGGAGGCAGTTCTTAGACCTCTAGACCACCAGGTTATAGTTCTTAGACCTCTAGACCACCAGGTTATAGTTCTTAGACCTCTAGACCACCAGGTTATAGTTCTTAGACCTCTAGACCACCAGGTTATAGTTCTTAGACCACTAGACCACCAGGTTATAGTTCTTAGACCTCTAGACCACCAGGTTATAGTTCTTAGACCTCTAGACCACCAGGAGGCAGTTCTTAGACCTCTAGACCACCAGGATATAGTTCTTAGACCTCTAGACCACCAGGTTATAGTTCTTAGACCTCTAGACCACCAGGAGGCAGTTCTTAGACCTCTAGACCACCAGGTTATAGTTCTTAGACCTCTAGACGACCAGATTATAGTTCTTAGACCTCTAGACCACCAGGTTATAGTTCTTAGACCACCAGGTTATAGTTCTTAGACCACTAGGAGGCAGTTCTTAGACCTCTAGACCACCCTAGACCACCAGGATATAGTTCTTAGACCTCTAGACCACCAGGTTATAGTTCTTAGACCTCTAGACCACCAGGAGGCAGTTCTTAGACCTCTAGACCACCAGGAGGCAGTTCTTAGACCTCTAGACCACCAGGAGGCAGTTCTTAGACCTCTAGACCACCAGGTTATAGTTCTTAGACCTCTAGACCACCAGGTTATAGTTCTTAGACCTCTAGACCACCAGGTTATAGTTCTTAGACCTCTAGACCACCAGGTTATAGTTCTTAGACCACTAGACCACCAGGTTATAGTTCTTAGACCTCTAGACCACCAGGTTATAGTTCTTAGACCTCTAGACCACCAGGAGGCAGTTCTTAGACCTCTAGACCACCAGGATATAGTTCTTAGACCTCTAGACCACCAGGTTATAGTTCTTAGACCACCAGGTTATAGTTCTTAGACCTCTAGACCACCAGGTTATAGTTCTTAGACCTCTAGACCACCAGGTTATAGTTCTTAGACCTCTAGACCACCAGGTTATAGTTCTTAGACCTCTAGACCACCAGGTTATAGTTCTTAGACCTCTAGACCACCAGGTTATAGTTCTTAGACCTCTAGACCACCAGGTTATAGTTCTTAGACCTCTAGACCACCAGGTTATAGTTCTTAGACCTCTAGACCACCAGGTTATAGTTCTTAGACCTCTAGACCACCAGGTTATAGTTCTTAGACCTCTGGACCACCAGGTTATAGTTCTTAGACCTCTGGACCACCAGGAGGCAGTTCTTAGACCACCCTAGGTCAACAGGATGTAGTTCTTAGACCACTAGACCACCCTAGGTCAACATGATGTAGTTCTTAGACCACTAGACCACCCTAGGTCACCAGGATATAGTTCTTAGACCTCTAGACCACCCTAGGTCACCAGGATGTAGTTCTTAGGCCACCCTAGGTCAACAGGATGTAGTTCTTAGACCACTAGACCACCCTAGGTCACCAGGATGTAGTTCTTAGACCACCCTAGGTCAACAGGATGTAGTTCTTAGACCACCCTAGGTCAACAGGATGTAGTTCTTACATGACTTCCTTGTTCCTGCGTGGTCCTTCGAAGGGTCTGAAGGGGAGGGACCCGGTGGCAGCGTGGAAGAAGGTGACTCCGATGCTCCACAGGTCAACCGTTGCACCATACTTCTTCTGGTGCTCTTTCCTCAGCACTGCACGCTCATACATGTCAGGGTGCTGTTGGAGACACACAGAGAAACACAGAGACACACACAGAGAGACACACACAGAGAGATACACAGAGAGATACACAGAGAGACACAGAGAGACACACAGAGACACACACAGAGAGACACACACAGAGAGATACACAGAGAGACACACAGAGAGAGACACACACAGAGAGAGACACAGAGAGACACACAGAGAGACGCACACAGAGAGACGCACACAGAGAGACGCACACACAGAGACACACACAGAGACACACACAGAGACACACAGAGAGATACACACAGAGAAATACACAGAGAGAGACACACAGAGAGACACACACAGAGAGACACACACAGAGAGACACACAGAGAGACACACACAGAGAGACACACACAGAGAGACACACACAGATAGATACACACAGAGAGACACACAGAGATACACAGAGAGAGACACACAGAGAGAGACACAGAGAGATACACACAGAGAGATACACACAGAGAGACACACACAGAGAGACACACACAGAGAGACACACAGAGAGATACACACAGAGAGACACAGAGAGAGACACACACAGAGAGATACACAGAGAGACACACACACAGAGAGACACACACAGAGAGACACACACAGAGACACACACACAGAGACACACACACAGAGAGACACACACAGAGAGACACACAGAGAGACACACACAGAGAGACACACACAGAGAGACACACACAACACACAGAGAGACACACACAGAGAGACACACACAGAGAGACACACAGAGAGAGACACACAGAGAGACACACACAGAGAGACACACACAGAGAGACACACACAGAGAGACACACACAGAGAGACACACACACACAGAGAGACACACACAGAGAGACACACACACAGAGAGACACACACACAGAGAGACACACACACAGAGACACACACAGAGAGACACACACAGAGAGACACACACAGAGAGACACACACAGAGAGACACACACAGAGAGACACACACAGAGAGAGACACACACAGAGAGACACACACAGAGAGACACACACAGAGAGACACACACAGAGAGACACACAGAGAGACACACAGAGACACACACAGAGAGACACACACACAGAGAGACACACACAGAGAGACACAGAGAGAGACACAGAGAGAGACACACACAGAGAGACACAGAGAGACACACACACAGAGAGACACACAGAGACACAGAGAGACACACACAGAGAGACACACACAGAGAGAGACACACAGAGAGAGACACACAGAGAGAGACACACAGAGAGAGACACACACAGAGAGAGACACACACAGAGACACACAGAGAGACACACACACACACAGAGACACACAGAGAGAGACACACACAGAGAGACACACACAGAGAGACACACACAGAGAGACACACACAGAGAGACACACACAGAGAGACACACAGAGAGACACACACAGAGAGACACACACAGAGAGACACACACAGAGAGACACACACAGAGAGACACACACAGAGAGACACACACAGAGACACACAGAGAGACACACAGAGAGAGACACAGAGAGACACACACAGAGAGACACACAGAGAGACACACAGAGAGACACACAGAGAGACACACACAGAGACACACAGAGAGACACACAGAGAGACACACAGAGAGACACACAGAGAGACACACAGAGAGACACACAGAGAGACACACACGTCATGGTGAGCTGAAGTCCATAGCAGATTATTCCTTTAGATGAGTAAAGTGTCCTATTGTAGGCGAGAGGTCCAAACGGCAGGTAGAGGTCGGAGGTCAGGGGACTCACCAGATATTCCTCAGTGCCGTAAAGAGAGACAAACTGCTCATCGTCGTCTAGTTCTCTGGCTGCTCCGAAATCAGTCAGCTTATAGACGGACCTCCCGTCCTCGCCGATGACGCGCATGATGTTGCCTGGTTTGATGTCACGGTGCACGATGCCGTACTCTCTGAGATGGTTCATACCGGCTACTGTTAATATACAGGACAGGGTTATTACAGTCACATTACCACAGAGCAGCGTTACAGTCATTACCACCTCAACCCACAGAGCAGCGTTACAGTCATTACCACCTCAACCCACAGAGCAGCGTTACAGTCATTACCACCTCAACCCACAGAGCAGCGTTACAGTCATTACCACCTCAACCCACAGAGCAGCGTTACAGTCATTACCACCTCAACCCACAGAGCAGTGTTAGTCATTACCACCTCAACCCACAGAGCAGCGTTACAGTCATTACCACCTCAACCCACAGAGCAGCTGTTACAGTCATTACCAGAGCAGCGTTCATTACCACCTCAACCCACAGAGCAGCGTTACAGTCATTACCACCTCAACCCACAGAGCAGCGTTACCACCTCAACCCACAGAGCAGCGTTACAGTCATTACCACCTCCACCCACAGAGCAGCGTTACAGTCATTACCACCTCAACCCACAGAGCAGCGTTACAGTCATTACCACCTCAACCCACAGAGCAGCGTTACAGTCATTACCACCTCAACCCACAGAGCAGCGTTACAGTCATTACCACCTCCACCCACAGAGCAGCGTTACAGTCATTACCACCTCAACCCACAGAGCAGCGTTACAGTCATTACCACCTCAACCCACAGAGCAGCGTTACAGTCATTACCACCTCAACCCACAGAGCAGCGTTACAGTCATTACCACCTCAACCCACAGAGCAGCGTTACCACCTCAACACACAGAGCAGCGTTACAGTCATTACCACCTCAACCCACAGAGCAGCGTTACAGTCATTACCACCTCAACCCACAGAGCAGCGTTACAGTCATTACCACCTCAACCCACAGAGCAGCGTTACCACCTCAACACACAGAGCACCGCACCACCTCAACACAGAGCAGTGTTAGTCATTACCACCTCAACCCACAGAGCAGCGTTACCACCTCAACCCACAGAGCAGCGTTACAGTCATTACCACCTCCACCCACAGAGCAGCGTTACAGTCATTACCACCTCAACCCACAGAGCAGCGTTACAGTCATTACCACCTCAACCCACAGAGCACCGTTACAGTCGTTACCACCTCAACCCACAGAGCAGCGTTACAGTCGTTACCACCTCAACCCACAGAGCAGCGTTACCACCTCCACCCACAGAGCAGCGTTACAGTCATTACCACCTCAACCCACAGAGCACCGTTACAGTCATTACCACCTCAACCCACAGAGCAGCGTTACAGTCATTACCACCTCAACCCACAGAGCAGCGTTAGTCATTACCACCTCAACCCGCAGAGCAGCGTTAGTCATTACCACCTCAACACACAGAGCAGCGTTACCACCTCCACCCACAGAGCAGCGTTACAGTCATTACCACCTCAACCCACAGAGCAGCGTTACAGTCATTACCACAACCCGCAGAGCAGCGTTACCACCTCCACCCACAGAGCAGCGTTACCACCTCCACCCACAGAGCAGCGTTACCACCTCAACACACAGAGCAGCGTTACAGTCATTACCACCTCCACCCACAGAGCAGCGTTACAGTCATTACCACCTCAACCCACAGAGCAGCGTTAGTCATTACCACCTCAACCCACAGAGCAGCGTTACAGTCATTACCACCTCAACCCACAGAGCAGCGTTAGTCATTACCACCTCAACCCACAGAGCAGCGTTACCACCTCAACCCACAGAGCAGCGTTACAGTCATTACCACCTCCACCCACAGAGCAGCGTTACAGTCATTACCACCTCAACCCACAGAGCAGCGTTACAGTCATTACCACCTCAACCCACAGAGCAGCGTTAGTCATTACCACCTCAACCCACAGAGCAGCGTTACAGTCATTACCACCTCAACCCACAGAGCAGCGTTACCACCTCAACACAGAGCAGCGTTACCACCTCAACCCATAGAGTAGCGTTAGTCATTACCACCTCAACCCGCAGAGCAGCGTTAGTCATTACCACCTCAACCCACAGAGCAGCGTTACAGTCATTACCACCTCAACACACAGAGCAGCGTTAGTCATTACCACCTCAACCCGCAGAGCAGCGTTAGTCATTACCACCTCAACCCGCAGAGCAGCGTTAGTCATTACCACCTCAACCCACAGAGCAGCGTTACAGTCATTACCACCTCAACCCACAGAGCAGCGTTACCACCTCAACACAGAGCAGCGTTACCACCTCAACACACAGAGCAGCGTTACCACCTCAACCCATAGAGTAGCGTTAGTCATTACCACCTCAACCCGCAGAGCAGCGTTAGTCATTACCACCTCAACCCACAGAGCAGCGTTACAGTCATTACCACCTCAACACACAGAGCAGCTTTAGTCATAACCACCTCAACCCACAGAGCACCGTTACAGTCATTACCACCTCAACCCACAGAGCAGCGTTAGTCATTACCACCTCAACCCACAGAGCAGCGTTAGTCATTACCACCTCAACCCACAGAGCAGCGTTAGTCATTACCACCTCAACCCACAGAGCAGCGTCAGTCATTACCACCTCAACCCACAGAGCAGCGTTACCACCTCAACCCACAGAGCAGCGTTACAGTCATTACCACCTCAACCCACAGAGCAGCATTACGGTCATTACCACCTCAACCCACAGAGCAGCGTTACCACCTCAACCCAGAGAGCAGCGTTAGTCATTACCACCTCAACACACAGAGCAGCGTTAGTCATTACCACCTCAACCCACAGAGCAGCGTTACAGTCATTACCACCTCAACCCACAGAGCAGCGTTACAGTCATTACCACCTCAACCCAAAGAGCAGCGTTACAGTCATTACCACCTCAACACACAGAGCAGCGTTAGTCATTACCACCTCAACCCACAGAGCAGCGTTACAGTCATTACCACCTCAACACTCAAGGTAGGTTTGTGTTGATCAGAGTGGTAGTAGGTAGGGTAAGGTAGGTTTGATCAGAGTGGTAGTAGGTAGGGTAAGGTAGGTTTGATCAGAGTGGTAGTAGGTAGGGTAAGGTAGGTTTGTGTTGATCAGAGTGGTTGTAGGTAGGGTAAGGTAGGTTTGTGTTGATCAGAGTGGTAGTAGGTAGGGTAAGGTAGGTTTGATCAGAGTGGTAGTAGGTAGGGTAAGGTAGGTTTGTGTTGATCAGAGTGGTAGTAGGTAGGGTAAGGTAGGTTTGTGTTGATCAGAGTGGTTGTAGGTAGGGTAAGGTAGGTTTGATCAGAGTGGTAGTAGGTAGGGTAAGGTAGGTTTGTGTTGATCAGAGTGGTAGTAGGTAGGGTAAGGTAGGTTTGTGTTGATCAGAGTGGTTGTAGGTAGGGTAAGGTAGGTTTGTGTTGATCAGAGTGGTAGTAGGTAGGGTAAGGTAGGTTGGGTTTGATCAGAGTGGTTGTAGGTAGGGTAAGGTAGGTTGGGTTTGATCAGAGTGGTTGTAGGTAGGGTAAGGTAGGTTTGATCAGAGTGGTTGTAGGTAGGGTAAGGTAGGTTTGATCAGAGTGGTAGTAGGTAGGGTAAGGTAGGTTTGTGTTTATCAGAGTGGTAGTAGGTAGGGTAAGGTAGGTTTGTGTTGATCAGAGTGGTTGTAGGTAGGGTAAGGTAGGTTTGTGTTGATCAGAGTGGTAGTAGGTAGGGTAAGGTAGGTTTGTGTTGATCAGAGTGGTAGTAGGTAGGGTAAGGTAGGTTTGATCAGAGTGGTAGTAGGTAGGGTAAGGTAGGTTTGTGTTGATCAGAGTGGTTGTAGGTAGGGTAAGGTAGGTTTGTGTTGATCAGAGTGGTTGTAGGTAGGGTAAGGTAGGTTGGTTTTGATCAGAGTGGTAGTAGGTAGGGTAAGGTAGGTTTGTGTTGATCAGAGTGGTAGTAGGTAGGGTAAGGTAGGTTGGTTTTGATCAGAGTGGTAGTAGGTAGGGTAAGGTAGGTTTGTGTTGATCAGAGTGGTAGTAGGTAGGGTAAGGTAGGTTTGTGTTGATCAGAGTGGTAGTAGTTAGGGTAAGGTAGGTTTGATCAGAGTGGTAGTAGGTAGGTTAAGGTAGGTTTGTGTTGATCAGAGTGGTTGTAGGTAGGGTAAGGTAGGTTTGTGTTGATCAGAGTGGTAGTAGGTAGGTTAAGGTAGGTTTGTGTTGATCAGAGTGGTAGTAGGTAGGGTAAGGTAGGTTTGTGTTGATCAGAGTGGTAGTAGGTAGGGTAAGGTAGGTTTGTGTTGATCAGAGTGGTAGTAGTAGGTAGTAAGGTAGGTTTGATCAGAGTGGTAGTAGGTAGGGTAAGGTAGGTTTGTGTTGATCAGAGTGGTTGTAGGTAGGGTAAGGTAGGTTTGTGTTGATCAGAGTGGTAGTAGGTAGGGTAAGGTAGGTTTGTGTTGATCAGAGTGGTAGTAGGTAGGGTAAGGTAGGTTTGATCAGAGTGGTAGTAGGTAGGGTAAGGTAGGTTGGTTTTGATCAGAGTGGTAGTAGGTAGGGTAAGGTAGGTTTGTGTTGATCAGAGTGGTAGTAGGTAGGGTAAGGTAGGTTTGATCAGAGTGGTAGTAGGTAGGGTAAGGTAGGTTTGTGTTGATCAGAGTGGTTGTAGGTAGGGTAAGGTAGGTTTGTGTTGATCAGAGTGGTTGTAGGTAGGGTAAGGTAGGTTTGATCAGAGTGGTAGTAGGTAGGGTAAGGTAGGTTTGTGTTGATCAGAGTGGTAGTAGGTAGGGTAAGGTAGGTTTGATCAGAGTGGTAGTAGGTAGGGTAAGGTAGGTTTGTGTTGATCAGAGTGGTAGTAGGTAGGGTAAGGTAGGTTTGTGTTGATCAGAGTGGTAGTAGGTAGGTTAAGGTAGGTTTGTGTTGATCAGAGTGGTAGTAGGTAGGGTAAGGTAGGTTTGTGTTGATCAGAGTGGTAGTAGGTAGGGTAAGGTAGGTTTGATCAGAGTGGTAGTAGGTAGGGTAAGGTAGGTTTGTGTTGATCAGAGTGGTAGTAGGTAGGGTAAGGTAGGTTTGTGTTGATCAGAGTGGTTGTAGGTAGGGTAAGGTAGGTTTGTGTTGATCAGAGTGGTAGTAGGTAGGGTAAGGTAGGTTTTATCAGAGTGGTAGTAGGTAGGGTAAGGTAGGTTTGTGTTGATCAGAGTGGTAGTAGGTAGGGTAAGGTAGGTTTTATCAGAGTGGTAGTAGGTAGGGTAAGGTAGGTTTTATCAGAGTGGTTGTAGGTAGGGTAAGGTAGGTTTGTGTTGATCAGAGTGGTAGTAGGTAGGGTAAGGTAGGTTTGATCAGAGTGGTAGTAGGTAGGGTAAGGTAGGTTTGATCAGAGTGGTAGTAGGTAGGGTAAGGTAGGTTGTGTGGTGTGTGTGTGGTGTGTGTGTGTGTGTGTGTGTGTGTGTGTGTGTGTGTGTGTGTGTGTGTGTGTGTGTGTGTGTGTGTGTGTCCAGTCCTTACCCACGTCCTGTAGCACGATAAGGAACTCATCCTCAGGGAGTCCGTAGGCGTTAGAAGACTCCTCCAGGACCGTATACAGACTCCCACAGGGACAATACTCCATCACCAGAACCTTGTGACGGGTGTTGGACTGGGACAGGAAGTG